>NW_028221406.1:83786-123113 GCF_014529385.1 Adiantum capillus-veneris | reverse complement strand
GGCGTCAGGAGGGCGAAACGAGGTCAATATTTGAACGCGGATGAGGACGGACACAACGTGGGTGTTTTCTTGTGAGAGTTATGCAGGAAGGTCATCATTAGACCACTTTTTGGGGCCACTTCACGTTGGTGTGCGCAGATGCATTATTGGAAAATAAGCTGAGTGCCTGGTGTTGCGAATGATGCAAAAAGGTGACAAACTATGCACTGCGAGGTCAGTTTTGGCCTGTTCGGGGTCCGTTTGAGGTCATCTAAAAGGCCAAGGGTGCCCAACTAATAAAGCTAAGTGTGGGAACTGAAAAAATAGAGAGAAGACCAGAAAAAAACGTGGGTGAAGAGAGGAGGAACAGCCGCCGGTGTGTTTTTGCTCATTTTGGAGCCTGTTTTGGCCGTAAACTACTCTTCGAGGTCGGATTTGAGCACCCTTTGTCCTTTGTAGACAGGGGTTTTGGGCCGTTCCAGACGCGATGGCGCTTGTCCATTTTGGCCAAATTACTCACCCTTTTCCTGTTGTTTTGGTCTGTGTAAGTTTTCTCCTTTCAATGATGCTTCTTCTCCGATTTGTGATTGTATATGGCATATTTTACCCATATTGTGTGAGCCTAAACATGCTAGGTCAAGTGGGAATATAATCGAGGTCGAGGGGGAGGTTTGCAAATCAGCCAGGAGGTTGAAGAAAGGCTAGGAATGGTGTTGGACAAAAAGCAATGGTAGGTTTGGAGGCAGACGCCCTGTTAAACTAGGTCAAATGATTAGGGCATCGATTAAGGGAGGATGCGTAAGGAACCAGTGGACTGACCCAGGAGGAAAAGGGAAAGGCAAAAGTGCTAATGTATGTCACCTTGGAGTAGGAATCAAAGCTAGAGGATACATTAGTGATGCCTTTTGGGAAGAGGACCACAGAGGATAAGGAAGGAAGAAGTGCCCCCAGTCCTAGGAAGAAGAAAGGAAAGAGCCATGAAGGCGAGGATGTCAAGGCAAGAGGAAAAGGATGAGCTCGTCGAAAGTTTCATGTTTCAGATTTTCCACTAGGGGATGGGCAATTAAGCTATGACTTGAAGGAGGATCTGACGTGCAAGGAAGGCAGCTGGTACTTTGGGGCAGCTTATAGGATGGTGCCTAGCTAAAGCGAGACAGTGGAAGAGGATGGTTAATCAATGGAGAAGAGCCAGAGAGATGGTTCATGAAGGTGTTGGCATGGAACGAGCTACCAGACATCTTGTCCAATAGTAGATGTGTGGCATAAAAGGAAAAATTTGGGACAAGGTTATGTGGATGGCGGAGCCCAAATATGCGTCATAACACACTCATGCGTTGAGAAGATGGGTCTCACAGTGGCTGGGGTGTCAGGTTTTCGGATCAGATTGGCAAACCATCAAAAAGTAAAATGCTTGGGTGTTGTAAAGAGCTTAGAAGTGGAGGCATATGATGCAAAGGCAGTGGTTGATTTTCATGTGATGCCAGCAGGGTTGGGAGCATATCCTATTATACTGGGCAGACCATGGTTACGTGCAGTGGGAGCTGTTCAAGATTGGCGACATGGTACGATTAGCCTCTATGGAAAGACACGTACCAAGAAGCTTTATAATATGGACACAAGGAAACGATTAGAGGAGATTTATGAAGATGAGGATGAGTCTAGTGATGAAGACTCTTCCACGGTGACAGATGAGGATAGTGATAGCACTACCAGCAGTGATGAGGATGCTGATGTTGCATTTCTTTTGATGGATAAAGAAATCCAGGAGTGTGGTTTAGTTGCATTTGCGAATGAAGTTGAAGATGAAAGTGAAGGGCCTTATGAAGTGATTGAAGGGCTGATGCAAACCAAGGTTGAGTTGTCAAAGAAGCAGGAATTAATGACACAAATGATTAGTGGAGACCTCTCAGCTATGGAGAAGGATATATATTTGCACATGCTGGCTAGTTTTCCTGATTTGTTCATTACTTCATATGAAGAGATCAGAGGGTTCAAGGGAGAAGAGATGCATATAGAGCTGAAAGAAGGTGCTAAGCCAGAGCGGCAAAGGCTAAGAAGGATGGGTCAAGAGCAAATGGAAGCCTTGCGAGAAGAGGTGGACAAGTTGTTGAAGGCAGGGTTCATAGTACCTGTGGAGACCACAGAATGGGTGAGTCCAGTAGTAGTCAGTCCAAAGAAGGATGGGAAGTGGAGGATTTGTGTAGATTTTAAGCCCTTAAAGGCAGCCACTAAGAAGAACCCATATCCTCTTCCATTCATCGATCAGATCTTGAATTCAGTGGCAGGTTATGAGAGGTACAGTGTGTGTGATGGTTTTTCAGGCTATTTTCAATTGAAGATTGCTCTTAAAGACCGCACAAAGACCACTTTTATTACGCCATGGGGCTGCTATTGCTACACAGTATTGCCATTTGGGTTGTCAAATGGACCTTCCTTCTATCAAGAGAGAGCAAATTGGGTGTTGGAACCATTCATTGGTAGTTGTGTTAAAGCTTTTATGGATGACTTCTGTGTTTATAACAGTAGGGCTGAACACCATGAGAAGCTGCAGATGGTATTGGCTCGATATGATGAATGTGGAGGACAACTAAATCCAAAGAAATTTCATCTAGCACAGCCAAGGGTGAAGTTATTGGGCCACATGGTGTCAGAAAATGGCATTGAGGCTGATCCAGACAAGGTTAAGTCTATTATTCTTCTTCCATCACCTACGAGTACGAAGCAATTGGCAACCTTTATACACAAAGTGAAGTACATGGCAAGGTTTATTCCATTGTCTTCTCAGATTTTGTATCCATTACAACAAGTGGCAAAGCATGATCCATTGCAATGGGATGACAAGTGTGAAGAAGTGTTTCAAGAGGTGAAAGAGGTGTTAGGGGGTTTGTCAGCCATGCAGGCTCTGATTGGGAGAAAGTTTTTTATGTAAATCCATCAGTAGGGGATGATGCCATTGGAGCCATGCTATTGCAAAAGGGGAAGGGCAGCCATTATATGAGGCCAGTGTATTGTGCAAGCAGAGTGAAGTTGGTAGCAGAGAGAAAGTTATCGGAAGTAGAGCTAGTGATGGCCAGTGTAATATTTGCTTGTCGACGATTTCGTCATTACTTGCTACCACGGCCTTTTGTTTTCTTGATGAGTTAATTCTTTTTGCCACAGTTAATTAATGGTACTAACATGTCAAATGTGGTGAAGAAATGGGTAATTGAGCTGCAAGAGTTTGAGTTCTCTTTTCTAGTGGAAGATAGTACAAGGGACACCCTAGCTGATTTGCTGACCTACAAGGAGAATCCCCTTATTGTTAAGGAAGAGGTGGTGAGAAAGGTAGTTGAAGAAGTGCCACAGATCAGCAATGCACATGTGTTGTTCTTTGATGGTTCATACAGAAAGAGTCATGATGCAGCTTCAGGGGGTATAGCACTTTATGATCCAGAGGGGAAGCTAGTATGCAAGAGAGGGTTCAAATTGGATGCGCATAGTAACAATGAGGCTGAATATGCTACATTGGAAGCCGGATTACACATTTGTTTGAAGCATGGGGTTCGAAGGTTGAGCATAAAAGGTGATGCCTTGTTAGTGGTGAAGCAAGTGCTGGGTGTGTGGAAGAGCAAGAACACCTCATTGAAGGAAATGTGCTTCAGAATTAAAGGCCTGTTAAAAAAGTTCTAAGCATGGAGCATCAGACACATTGAACGTGCTCTAAATGGAGAGGCACATGAAGCAGCTCAAGGCATGATTGGGGAGCTATTCGTGTTGAGGACCAATTTACCTCTTTATCATGGCCGGGAAAGTTTGGCTCAAGAAGAGGAGTTTTTGCTAATAGGAATCAATCCAAAGGAGATTCAGAAGTCTAATAAGTATGGCTTTGTGCGTAGAGCATACAGGTACAAATTGATTGGTGATGTCTTATACATGAAAGGGGCTGATCTCGTGTTGAGACGTGTACCTTGGCGGGAGGAGCTTTACAGAGTGTTGGAAGAGAATCATGAAGGCGCATGTGGTGGCCATTTTGCTCTAAAGATCACCTTGCATAAGATTTTGCAAGAGGGGTATGTATGGCCTAGTTTGCACAAGGATGTTCACCATTGGTGTAGGTCTTGCAATAGATGTCAAGCATTTGGGAAGAGAGTGTTGAAGCCAGAGCTACGAAAAACCATTATGGCGTTTGATGTGTTTGAAAAGTGGGGGATTGATGCAATAGGCCCGTTACCTATCACAAGCAGGGGCAAAAGCTATATTTTGACGGCAGTGGACTATCTTTCTAGATGGGCAGAGGCTATAGCAGTAAAACAGATCACTGCAAAGGATGTGGAAAAATTTGTGTATGATGAAATATGTTGCAAGTTTGGGGTGCCATTAGAGCTACTTTCAGATAAGGGGCCAGGATTTAGAGCTAAACTGCTAGACTTCTTATGCACAAAGATGAAGATTAGGCACCAGCATACCACTCCTTATTCCCCACAGTGTAATGGCTTAAATGAAATATTCAATGGTGAGTTGATACAAATTCTTTCTAAAGTGACAGAGCACCAAGGAAAGAATTGGGATTTGGAATTTCCTAGTGCATTATGGGCTTACCGTACTTCGGTGAAGACAGGTACAGGGTTTACTCCATTTCATTTGGTGTATGGAAAGTAAGCACTATTGCCTGTGGAGGTAGAGTTGCCTGCAGTCAAGATGTTAGAGAAGTTGCTTGGGCCGCCTAGTGATGCATTCAAAGAGAGGCTCTTGCAGTTACAAGAGGTCTAGTTGGATAGGATGAGCGCATTGTAGCATTATGGGCAGATGCAGGATAAGGCTTTGGCAAAGATAAATGAAAAGGTCAAAAGTAAGGGTATCAAGAAACATGACTTGGTTTTGCGCTACAACAGTAAGCTGGACAACACCTTCCAAAAGAAGTTTCAAATTAAGTGGGAAGGCCCTTTCAAGGTAGTGGAGTGTTTTCCAAATGGCACATATCAGCTGGCTAACTTGGATGGTGTTCTACATAAGTCAAGGGTAAATGGATTGCGTCTTAAATTGTATCATGCTAGATTGATGATGGTGGAGCACGATGAGATGTCTATGGAGCAAGCAATGTTGGTGAAGGATGAGGAGACCTGTGATGCGGCGAGTCTCATATCTCTCTTTGCTGCTGCTGATCATGAATAATCTAGCAGGCTAGGGGATGGGCAAATTATGTCAGGAGTTTTTTGGAACAAGGGATTGCGCATATGTACATATACATGCATGGTGCATCAAAAAAAGGATTGCCCATTTTCCTTAGCCAGGTGGTTATGCGGGGCCCACATGTGTACAGGTAGGACAGTGTGTACATAGTGCATCGATTTTCACTATCACCAGTACCAGTATGTTTTTTCTACAATAATGAGGAGTTTATAGCGCGTAAAACTTCTCGAGGAAGCTATCCGCGGGCCGACGACGTGAGGTCAGCAAGTGCGTCAGATGGCATCTAGTGGCGTCAGGAGGGCGAATGAGGTCAATATTTGCACGCGGATGAGGACGGACACAACGTGGGTGTTTTCTTGTGAGAGTTATGCAGAAAGGTCATCATTAGGACCAATTTTTGGGGCCACTTCACGTGGTGGCGAGATGCATTATTGGAAAAAAGCTGAGTGCCAGGTGTGCGAATGATGCAAAAAGGTGACAACTATGCACTGCGAGGTCAGTTTTTGGCCTGTTCGGGGTCCGTTTGAGGTCATCTAAAAGACCAAGGGTGACCAACTAATAAAGCTAAGTGTGGGAACTGAAAAAATAGAGAGAAGACTAGAAAAAACGTGGAGAAGAGAGGAGGAACAGCCGCAGGTGTGTTTTTGCTCATTTTGTAGCCTGTTTTGGCCGTAAACTACTCATCCGAGATCGGATTTGAGCACTTTGACATTGTAGACAGGGGTTTTGGGCCGTTCCGGACGTGATGGCGCTGTCCAGTTTGCCAAATTCCTCACTCTTTTCCTGATGTTTTGGCTGTGTAAGTTTCTCCTATCAATGAAGCTTCTTCTCCGATTTGTGATTGTATCTGGCATATTTTACCCATATTGTGTGAGCTATTTGCCCCATTGGTGTTGGCCCAGGCTCATTTGTATCTAAACATCAGAAATTCTCCTCTTTTGAGCTGAGTTTTTTTGGTGTGTGTGTGTGTGTCTGTGTGACTGTGTGGAGTGGGCAAACGGGTAGTCTCTCTCCTCGCACTCCATGGGTGTGTTCCCTGTCTCGTCCAGGTGGGTTGTATAAGCCGAGTGGTGCCCCATAGTGTGTGTGTGTATCTTCCCAAGAGTGTGTGTCGGGTCGTTATAGAGGCGCTGTGTGTGTTTTCATCCCGCTCACACCGTGTACATGATTTTTGCTAAAGATTATCAAAATGAACCTAATGCTTTAGCAAAAGAAAATAAAAGCAACCAAAAGGAATTTGAGTTATCAAATTTTCTCAAGGGGTTTCAAGATGTCTTTATTGACGACATCCCTTGTGAGCTACCTCCTAAACGAGGTAATGATGACCATCCAATTGAACGCATAACAAACCTTCTTATAGAGTTTACCAAGCTCAACAAGAGGAGATTATGCAGCAAGTGCATGAGTTAGTTGAGAAGGGCATGGTTAGGCCTATCTCATCTCCATTTTGCTCACCTGTTCTATTAGTGCAAAAGAAAGACGACACATATCGCATGTGTGTTGAATATAGAGCACTAAATAGGATCACTATCAAGAATAGGTTTCCCGTTCCACGGGTAGAAGACCTATTTGATAAGCTACAAGGATCGACCTACTTCAGTAGGATTGACCTAAAAAGTGGCTATCATCAATTAAGGATATTTGATCAAGACATTGTAAAGACCGCATTTTGCACCACGTTCGGTCTTTACGAATACATTGTCGTGTCTTTTGGCTTGACCAATGCACCAGCCACATTCAACCGCTTGATGGAGAAGCTGTTCAGGACTCATGGAACCTTCACTGGAGTGTTTTCATTCAGATTCATGGACATGGATTTTTGTGCACACTTAATTTGGACTCTCAAAAAACATTTTGTATGAGCATGAACTTAAGTAATCGATTAGACTTTTATTTATAAACTATGAGAAATAAATTTCCAAAAAACTACTTTTGTTACCTCTCTCTATGTTGAGTTGGTGTTTCTTATAGGGCCCAAAAATTGAGTCCAAATTTATCCTAATGCAGAAATTGATTTACGATCAAGGTATCATCAAGTATGCATTAGGCTTGCAGATATAACCAAAATTGCATTTCAAACACGGTATGACACTATGAGTTTTGGTTAGGCCGTTCAGGTTGACAAATGCCCCAAATACTTTCATGACACTTATGGACATCTTGAGACTATATTTGGGAAAGTTTGTCATTTTTTTCTTTGAAGAAATTCTTGTGTCTAGTGCCTTTGAAGAAGAGCATTTACAACATCTAAAACAAGTCTTTGAAGCGTCATGAGAACATAAGTTATACACCAAACTTAAATCAAAGTGTGATTTTTTGAAGGAGGAGATTCACTATTTAATCCATGTTATTCGAGCTGATGGGTTACTCAAGGATCAATAAATGGATGCCATTAGAAGGTGTCCCTCTTTTAAAAATCTAAAAGAACTTCAAATTTTATTGGGATTTGTAGATTTTTATCAATGATTCATCAACAACGATGCTTGTATTGCAGTTTTGATGATAGAACAATTGAAGTTCAGGGCCAATACGTTTCAGTGGGTATATCTCAACAACAAATTTTTCATGCTCTCAAGGATGCATTAGCTACAAATACTATTTTAGCTATAGAGGATCTGTTGAATCAATGTGTTTAGAAACGGATGTCAATAATCATGCTATGGAATCAATACTTCTACATGAGGGATGGCCAATTGCAGTCAAAAGAAAGAAGCCTGATTTAGCCCAGCAGAATCATTTTGATTTTAAAAGAGAACTTTATTCAATAGTGTCTGCTTTAAAGACATTATACAATTATTTATATGGGACACAATTTGAGATTGTGTTCGACCATGAAAGCATAAGATGATCTACACAAGAATCAAATTTGAAGGGTTGAAAGGCGAGGTGGCTGAGATTCTTCAAGGCTATGATGCAAATCTTGAGTATCATGAAGGATGATATAATGTGCTAGCTAATACTCTTAGTCAAATGCCTACAATCAACTCTCTTCTCTTTATTGAGATACAAAGTGCAAGGGCCTCCTCCTAGTAGCCCTTGCTTTTAACTATCACATCTAAACTATCGACTTTAAAAAGAAAAAGAAAAAATATTGTTTGAGTAAATTCGGATTCAATTCAAGCATCAAAGTATACTCACGAGCCATTTTCGACTTACGACATCGGAATAGGGAAGATATAAGATAAGAAAAAGATAAATAAGGATAAGGATAAGGTGAGTAAGTAGCTTGTTGAATAAGTTATGAGAAGCAAGATAAGTTAAAAGGACCTTATCGATAAGGAAGATAACATATCACGATAAAGAAAGGCACTTATCATAAATATGCATAAAAAGAGGGCTTCTATTCTCATTTTACACTTCTCTCCTTCATTTTCGCAAGGTGAAAACTTGAGAGTAAGCTTGAGGAAGACATAGCCAAGCCTCTTTCACACACACCTCCTCCACAGATACCCCTCTCCAAGAGAAACCATAGCCAAAACCCTAATCAATTTTTTCAAAACGTGATCTTCTTCTCTTGCCATTCTCTCATTCCAAGTGGCCTCATGGGTGGTCTTCAAACAAAAAAAGAGAGAAAGAGCCGACTCGCTTCTTCAATAACTCCAATATTTACTTCTTCTTTGTATTCATCCTCGATGCGCATTCATATGTCTTCGGTCTTTAGCAGCTTTTGTTAACTGATGTCTACGGAGTTAACAATTGACGTCGACTCAGTTAAAATTAGATTAGGTTCATTTGAGTTATAATAACTAAGTTCCTATTGCCTTTAAATTTCTACTCAAATAAGAACTTAAGAAATACAACGAGTCTCTAGGGAGTTTTAGGTTTTGTCTCGACGTGAGTTTCAAGGTAACCCGGTCTTGGCCAATTCCCATTTCTTTTCTTTGCACCATTTTCTATACATGGGGAATCTCCATGGAAGAAATGAGAGTTTTATGTTGAAGCAACACGGTCATCACTTCCACGAAGCTTTCGGCAAAAGAGGGAACGGAGGGAATCACCTTATTTGGAATGGGAATCTTCTTTATCAAAGAAAACTTCTTTGGTATTGATAAACTTACCCTTCAAAACTCTTTCCTTTTGAAAATTAGATATTAACTTAGTATGTCCCTAAAACTTTTACACACATAATCTACAAAGAGTCAAGAGCATTTTTTTTGGAAAAAATATAATTCCTCTCCTTACAAAATAAAGTTAGTTCCAAAAATAACTCCATTACCTATTTTCCTTTAATTTGCAGTATTTACCTTTATAAGAATAATGTAGGTAATAGAATGAAAGTAGCTTAAGAGATAATCAAGGATATTAGTCTCCAATTCATCATGCATATTATTTAGGTAATTATGATCTCCTATCACCTATGGTTAAAGAGAGCGCTTTCTACTCTCTCTATGTCTATTAGTTTGGTAATCTAACAAACTTGAAGTAACGGAACTTGTAATATATAGATAGTTATGACCTCTTGTCACATATGGTTATAGAGAGTGCTTTCTACTCTCTCTATGCCATATAAGTCTAGTAGCTGAAAAAACTTGAAATAACGAATTTTGAAATAACATCGTGGTTAGTTGTTAGCAACATGGTTAGTTATGATTAGTAATGAACCATAATTGGAGGGAAACAACAAAATTAAGAATTTATTTCTTCCTCCCAAGAAAAAAAACTTGCTTATGAATATGTGAGAGTTTAAGCATGAATTTTAGTAAGTATTATAGTAAATTAGTTTCAAGAAAGTGCAATAGCATAAAGAGAAAAGAAAACATTACCTTAGTGTGTGTGAATCTCCAAATCGACTAAATTCATGTAATTTGGGAATTTTCCACTTAAAGTGGGAAAAATTGAGGTGTGTGGTTAGTAAATAAAGTGAAAATCTCATAGGATTGTGGTGTTGATAAACACCAAAAGTCAAGAGGATGTACAACACATGGATTTGAATAATAACTATAAATTACATAAAACAAAGGAAGATACAAAAACGATTTTGTTTACAAACTGACTAGTATAGTAACAATAGAAGCTCCACATAATTCTACTCCACATTTGATACCATATTTGAACTTTGATCCAAGTGTGGTTGATGTGCACGAGTGAGGCCTTCTTTGGCTTTTAGAGCATGCCTTTCTGGAATCTTTATTCTAGAAAATGGTCCTTCTTTGTTGGGTCTCAGGACCAAACAATTGCATCTACAGTTTCCCACACTTGTGGGTCCTTATAGTTGACAGCCCAATAACCCTTCCAACAATTGCTGTAAGCTTGAGTATCTGTCATCCCACTTTTTCTCGCGCAAGGTGCCCAATATTGAATCAAGAGTTTTCTGTAGTTTGGTGATGTAGGCTCATTATCAATGTCAGATAAAGCCATTGCAAGCCACACTGGATATATTTCTGTGTCACTCGGAACAAGCATAAGAAAGTCACCTTGGTGCACATCAGACATAGGGTCAAACTCTTCCCTTGGCCTATCTCGTTGAGGCCCACAAAAATGATCGTTCAACTCTTCAAGGCCTAGGAATCTTTCTGCTCCTTGTTGCAAATTCATTGTAGTGCTTTGTAGGTGAGAATATTCTTGAGTTTTTGGCCAAAACATTTCATACAAGACTCCCTCTGATATGATTGCTTTTCCAATCTCTTCAATTACCTTACTCCAATAATCTATCACGGGTCTATAATATCACGGAATACTTGAACCATTCCCTAAATTTTTCCAAAATTTTATATAGTTCTTTAGCCCCAAAATGACTTCTTCGTGGGCCTTGACATACTCCTCCATTTGTACTAGAGGTGGATCTCCAGGTGGTAACATTGGCTTGCCTTCTGTGTCTGTTTTCCAAAGGCGAATACTTCCACTCCAACTTGATACACCTACATGTGCCTTATATTGCATCATTGGTGTCTCATCCTGCATAAAGAACCTGAACTGAAGCGGTTTGGAATGTCCAACAAGTATGTCTTGTCCATCACAAAGATAGCCATCACAATATTGCTTGAAATCGGGGATCTTTGTGAGAAAAAATGGATCTGGAGATAAAGATGAGTTGTTTCGTAATGTATCCATCAAATGTGGCAAAGTATAGGTTTGTATAACTCTCAGCTTCTCTGAAAACCTACTAAACATGGCGTCTATGTCCTCATGTGTATGCCCAACCATTAAAAATCCCAGCTGGATTGTTTTGAAAACACCCCTTGCAACAAGCATTGACAAATAGGCAAATAAGTATCGATTTTTGTTTTCCCCTGCACAATTATCCAATTGTAGCAACAAGTTCTCTGGCAATCTGCGAAATGTTGACCCCAATTCCTCTTCTGCAATTTCTGACGACTGCACAATGGGCTCTTTTCCATCACTCAATTTATGGTAGTCCAAAGAATCCCTTGAGTTCAAAGCATGTAGTAGTGAAATATTGCTCCTTGGAAGTCCATTTGTTACTAGATCACCAAGAGGATGCTTATCTATCCTCTCTAGGTTATGTAAACAACTAGCAATTGAGCCAATTGTAAGATTTGGATCAACTGGCCACAAACCATTCAAGACAAAGTGTCCGTAATGACCTTCTCCATGTCCATGAGTGATCATGCCAATCAATGCCACCTGCAGATTATATCCTGAATCCACACCCTTGGGAACAATGCGTAATCTAGGAATGGCAGTCTTCTTTTGATCCATCTTATCATGGATTATGCATACATATCTTTGTGGTTGAGTTTTTGAATACGTGCGCCATGCATAATATAGGCTTCTGCAACTCTTTTGTTGTGCCATGTGAACTTCTCTCTCCCTCAAGAGAAGAGCTCTCTCTTCAAGAGAAGGTTTAGCTTCTAACCTTGCCTTGATTGAGCTACAAATATTGCACTTAGAGAACTCACTCGTCTTTGTTAAAGTGACATGTGGGTACTCTTTGTTCCAAATTCTACCAAAAGAAGATTGGGATAGCTTCTTCTCATAGCCCATTTGGTCAAGTGTCGTGTTGATTTCACATAAAATATCCACTTGTTTGTATGTTGATGGAATCACCAATTGAGTCTCTCTTGAGCCATCTAGCAGTGTTCTACTTCTATGTGGCATCTTCTCAGAGTTGTTTTCCACAAACTCATTTAGTAGTGCTCTTGCTAAACTAGTATGTTGAAGTCCCCTTCTCAATGTACATGTGTTCCCATGTACATATTGGCGCACACCATTTTCAAAGTTCTCCTTGTATCGATAAAATGATGTCTTTGGTATTCCATGTAGCTCATACCATGCTCTACAACAAACAATAGATCCATTTAGCCTGAATTGGTATCGTGACTTCTCATCTTTCTGATAACATATAGAAAGAACATCATAAACATAATTAGTGCGTGATTTTTGAGACTCTCCCCAAAACTGTTGTCGTAACCTTGTCACCATATCACGATCTGCAAACTGGCAACATTTTTGTGCACAACAATCAATGCATGATACCCTTTGAATTGATTTTTTGAAAGGTAAAAAGTCGAAGCTGGTGCTGCTTTTGATTTTTGAGTCCTGTTCATGAAAGTGTATCGTCTCTTCCTTGACAACTGGACAACATTACTCCCATCAAGTTTTTTTCCAACATTGTCATCGTTGGATACATCCTCATATGTAGCATGCATGCCATCAACAGGAACAAATCGTTGTAATGGGCTCCCATTCAACATTGTTGTCTGCTTGATGGGCCACTTTAGCAAAGTGATGCTACCCACTTCAACCACATCATCAATGCTTGCATTTTCTCTTTCAATACCCACACCCACACAATCAGGACCAAGTTCCTGAAAGTTGACATAATCATGTGGAAATACATATAAGATGGTCCCTTCATTCATGGTTTGCATCATTGTGTCATCTTTTAAAAGGACCCTCTGATTTCTCCAAGACTCTCGAATCATTGCTTCAAATTCTGGGCTTGTCATAGGTATTGCATCTGTAACTAGAGGATCAGAATGATCATGTTCTTCATCACCATTGTAGCTTTCCTGTGGATCAATTAAGTTCCCATTTAATACAAAAGATTGCAAAAGAAGCTTTGACCATCGAACAACACTCCATAATGAGCCTTGGAGAGATGAAGTATCCATTGTAGGAAAAGGTAGGACCACATCCTTCAAGCATTCCTCCACTAGTATGGAGACATTTCCGTGCCCTATCTTTGTACCACCACAAGTGGAATCTGGATCTGTTCTACACACACAGCCAATACCAAAAATTTCATTGTCAAGTATCATATGTACTTTCTCCCCAGATTCAAAGTCCATCCTGTAAGTGAAAAAGATTACATTGTTAAATCCATAGTTATAGAAAAATACTCTTCAAACAAAAAATCATGCTACAACATGGAAAAGGTTTGCATAGGTTGGACAAGTGGTGAACCTTGAGACCAAATCCTCCTTGCTATATTAATGGAAGCAAGGTTGGAAATTATGGTGGATCTTGAAACCAAAGCATCCTTGCTATATTAGAGCATAGGTTGGACAAGTGGTGGACCTAGTTGTAATACCCACTGCCACTTATCAACTACTATAGGACTATGATTTCCAATGTCCAAGTATCCCTTAAGGCTTTCAAGGTTGAACACGTGGTGGACCTTGAAATGAAAATCCCCTTTCTATATCAGAGCATAGCTTGGACAAGTGGTGGACCTAGTTATAATGCCCAATATCCAAGGTGAAACACCTTAGGACCTTGCTACCTTGCTTGCCAATGTTTACGTAGCCCCTCATTTATTTAATGGAAGTAAGGTTGGACAAGTGGTGGACCTTGAGACCAAAGCCTCTTTGCTATATGAGAGCATAGGTTGGACCTAGTTGTAATACCCACTGCCACCTATCAACTACTATAGGACTATGCTTTCCAATGTCCAAGTATCCCTTGAGTCTTGCAAGGTTGAACACGTGGTGGACCTTGAAACGAAAATCCCCTTTCTATATCACACCATAGCTTGGACAAGTGGTGGACCTAGTTATAATGCCCAATATCCAAGGTGAAACACCTTAGGACCTTGCTACCTTGCTTGCCAATGTTTACATAGCCCCTCATTTCTTTAATGGAAGCAAGGTTGGACAAGTGGTGGACCTTGAGACTAAAGCCTCTTTGCTATATGAGAGCATAGGTTGGACCTAGTTGTAATACCCACTACCACCTATCAACTACTATAGGACTATGCTTTCCAATGTCCAAGTATCCCTTGAGTCTTGCAAGGTTGAACACGTGGTGGACCTTGAAACGAAAATCCCCTTTCTATATCAGAGCATAGCTTGGACAAGTGGTGGACCTAGTTATAATGTCCAATATCCAAGGTGAAATACCTTAGGACCTTTCTACCTTGCTTGCCAATGTTTACGTAGCCCCTCATTTCTTTAATGGAAGCAAGGTTGGACAAGTGGTGGACCTTGAAACCAAAGCCTCTTTGCTATATGAGAGCATAGGTTGGACCTAGTTGTTATACCCACTGCCACCTATCAACTACTATAGGACTATGCTTTCCAATGTCCAAGTATCCCTTGAGTCTTGCAAGGTTGAACACGTGGTGGATTATTGAAACCAAAATCCCCTTTCTATATCAGAGCATATCTTGGACAATTGGTGGACCTAGTTATAATTCCCCTCCTTTCTTTAATGGAAGAAAGGTTGGAAAAGTGGTGAATCTTGAAACCCAAACCCTTTGGCTATATATAGAGGATAGCTTGGACAAGTGGTGGGCTTAGTTGTAGTATCCAATGTCCAAGGTCCAAGGTGAACTATGTAAAGACCTTACTTCCAAAAACAAAGTCGTACAAGTGGTTCTCCTTCAAACCAAAACGTCCTTAGTGTATTAGAACATAGCTTGGAGAAGTGTGGACTTAGTTGTAATGGTGAATGTCCAAAGCAAACTATTATAGGACCTTGCTTCCCAAATCAAGTTTGGACAAGTGGTGGATCTTGAAACCAAAACCCCCTTACTGTATTAGAGCATAGCTTAGATAAGTGGTGGACCTAGCTGCCATGGAAAATGTTCAATGTGAACTGCTACAGGACCTTGCTATTAAATGTCTAAGTAGAGCTAGCTTCTTTAATGGAATCAAGGTTGGGAAAGTGGTGCATCTTGAAACCAAAAGCCCTTTATTGTATTAGAGCATAGCTTGGACAAGTGAGGGACCTAGTTTTAATGTGTGATGTCCAAAGAAAAGTATTACAAGACCTTGCTTTCCAATATTTGAATTGGTCAAGTGGTTAAAACTAAGTATAAAACTTTGACCATTTTCTTCTCGAATTGCCAAAAAGCTAGTTTTAGACACCCCTAAATGAAAATGGTTTAGGGTGGCCTTAAGCAACGTTTTTTCAAAGACTTGAACAAAAGGGTTGCCGAAGAGTAATGAAAATTTATTATGGCTTGAAGTGCCTGAGTATGTGAAAACAAGCCTAGGTTTTCCACGAGGCAAAAGGTGACATAATAAGAACATTGGAAACTTAGGATTGACCATGTGGCCTAAACTTTGGCAAGTGAAGTGGTGGCCAAGTTTTGTGGCACAGTGTGCACTTGGTCCTATATGTGTTGACCACTTGGCTAAATCTAGGACCATAAGGCCAAACCTTTGGCACCTTAAATATAGTATGGGACATAATCTAGAACTGCTATAGTAAATTAGTAGTATAGTTAATATGTTAATATTTGTATTATATTTAAGTATATGCTAAATATAATTTATGTTCAAAATTTCACTAATGAAGAATGTTCCCATTTAGCACTCCAGATGCGGGGTCTTAGGGCAATGCCACAATGGGGTGACAAGGCAGCGCTTCCACGTGAGGTTTGGGGGTAGCGCTCTTGATGGGGATGTGGAATATAGCGCTCTCGATGGAGGGGCTTGGGAGGCTGATTTTGGGATATTGTTCCGGGCGGGGTCCTGGGGAAGCGCCCAAAGATTTTTTTTAAAAAAAGTGAATTCATAGTATAGAGTTACGCATGTTTTGCATATTTTCAACCATGATTTCTTTAATTTTGGCTGTGTGAATTGGTTAATGTTTTATATTGCTTTTGTTTTTTTTAATCCTATGATAAAACATGGACTTGTAGCATACGTGGCATTCTAATAAACCCTATCAAGATTAGGCACAGAGAGAGCGCACGAGCAACGCACACAGAGAAAGCAGGCGAGCAGCAAACACACAGAAAGCGCACACGGATCGCACACAGTTGGAGTATACGCGCACGTAGAGGAGCAAGCCCGGCATCGTACACAACACACAGGTGGAGCGCACAGGATTGAAAGTTCGCGCACAAGATAAAGAAACAGCAGCGTACACAACGCTTTCCAGAAGGGCAGGATCGGGCATAGCTTCTTCTCAGGAGACATTGCACACCTCACGAATAGAGAAAAAACAGGTATTTCTCTCTCTCTCACGCTCTGTCTTTCTCCATATAGAGAAGATGGTTCTCTGTAACTCTTCTTGCACACACACTCTCTCGTCAAAAGACAGAGATACGTAGTTTAAAAATATCCCCGCAGACATACACATATTCCTACACATCGTCTTCCTCTCTTCCATATACATAAACATAGTGAAATCTATTATCTTGTTGTCTCTCTCTTGAAAATACATGCACATATTCCCACACATCGTCTTCCTCACTTCCACATACATAACCACAGTGAAATCTGTTATCTTGTTGTCTCTCTCTTGAAAATACGTGCACATATTTCCATACATCGTCTTCCTCTCTTCCACATACATAAACACAATGAAATCTGTTATCTTTCTCTCTCTCCTCTCTCTAGAAAACAGGTATTTCTCTCTCTCTCTCTCTATCTATCTATCTCTGTATCTTGCTATCTCTCTCTTGAAAATACATGCTCATGTATGTGTGCGTCTGTGTTATCTATGTGTATGTATGTATATTTGTGTTATTTCATTGTAATACTCATACATAATGCAGATACACAATTACACTTAATTACGATATGCACACATAGTATATATACATACATAAATATCACAAATAACTAACACATTGTAATACTAGTAAACTTGAATGGAAGACTTACTTGCGTGATCTGTTAAATTCGATTCTTGTAGCGAGTTCTGGATGTATGCTGAGCTGATTTTCCTCTAATCCATTTGTAGATATGATTGTAACTTCTATTTCTCAAAAATATTAGTGTTGTTTAGTGATACACCTAATGGACATAAATGGTTGAAACTAGGACATGTAGACCAAAAATACGTGTATTTCTTTGGATGAATATATACACTTTTTGGTGACCCTTACCACAAGTGGTGGACCTTGAGACCAGTGGACTATAAGGACCTCCAAACAATACCTTGTACACTCAATCCTTCTTGGTATCTAGGTTGGACAAGTGGTGGACCTTGTTCAAATTCTCTAACCACTCTCTCTAACATGGTGACATAATTTAGGTGTGATAAATTCATATCTATGCAAACTACTATCAGTTTAGGCTTGTTAATTTGAATTTGTTTGAATTTATGTACAATATAATGATTTGAGGTTTGCATATTTGAATTTAGGTGGTATAATGATATCTTTTTGTGGTAAACTTGAATTTAAAATCAATTTCGCGTGGAATATTTTAAATTTAAGTGGTAAAATTTAATTTTTTATAAAAAAGTTTGAATTTTAAAATTTGGGCGGGATATTTTAAAATTTAGGCGGGATATTTAAAATTTGGGAGGGATATTTTAAATTTAGGCAATCAGATTTTGAATTTTAAATTTAGGCGGGAAGGTTTTGAATTTATAGCGAGATCTCTCTTATAAGAGAGTATAGGTTGGACAAGTGGTTGGACATATAGGGAATCTAGTTGAATATTGTATGTATAATATATATGTAATAGATCTAGCTTGGACAAGTGGTGGACCTTGGAGCAAAACCCCATGTAAAACATATCATGCACATTCCAAGTGGTGAGAAAAAATATCATTTAAGATATAGCCTTATAGGTTGGACAAGTGGTGGACCTTAACACCAAGATATTCTTAATGTAATGACATAGAGTGGAAAACTGGTGAATCTTGAGACCAAACCATGCTACTAGCGATAATAGCTTGGACAAGTGGTGGACCTTGAAAGTAATCCCCCCATCTACGAAATATCGTGGGTTTAAGGTATTTTGATGGAGCCTAGCATCTTGGAGACATGGTGCAGCTTGCTTCTCTTCATGTTTCAATGGAGCCTATCTTGGACAAATGGTGGAGCATCCTTCTCTCCATGTTTCAATGGAGCCTAGCTTGGACAAGTGGTGGACCTTTTCTTCTCTCTATGATTCAAGTGGTGGACCTTGGAACCAAACCCCCATGTAAAACCTATCATGGTCACTCCAAGTGGTGAGAAAGAATAACCTTTAAGATATAGCCTTATAGGTTGGACAAGTGGTGGACCTTAACACCCAAATATTCTTAATATAATGACATAGAGTGAAAAAGTGGTGAATCTTGAGACAAAACCACTCATGCTACTAGTGATAATAGCTTGGACAAGTGGTGGACCTTGAACGTAAACCCCCATGTTTCAATAGACTTAGCTTCGACAAATGGTGGAGCATCGTTCTCTCCATGTTTCAATGGAGCCTAGCTTGGACAAGCGGTGGACGTTTATTTCTCTCTATGTTTCAATAGAGTTAGCTTGGACAAGTGGTGGACCTTGAAACCAAACCCCATGTAAAACCTATCATGGTCACTCCAAGTGGTGAGAAAGAATAACCTTAATGATATATCCTTATAGGTTGGACAAGTGGTGGACCTTAACACCCGATATTCTTAATATAATGGCATAGAGTGGAAAAGTGGTGAATCTTGAGACCAAACCACTCAGGCTACTACCAATAATAGCTTGGACAAGTGTTGGACCTTGAATGTAAACCCCTCATCTACGACATATCGTGGGTTTAATGTTTTTGATGGAGCCTAGCATCTTGGAGACATGGTGCAGCTTGCTTCTCGTCATGTTTCAATGGAGCCTATCTTGGACAAATGGTGGAGCATCCTTCTCTCCATGTTTCAATGGACCCTAGCTTGGACAAGTGGTGGACCTTTGCTTCTCTCTCTGTTTCAATAGAGTTCGCTTGGACAAGTGGTGGACCTTGGAACCAAATCCCGATGTAAAACCTATCATGGTCACTCCAAGTGGTAAGAGAGAATAACCTTTAAGATATAGACTTATAGGTTGGACAAGTGGTGGACCTTAACACCCACATATTCTTAATATAATGACATAGAGTGGAAAAGTGGTGAATCTTGCGACAAAACCACTCATGCTACTAGTGATAATAGCTTGGACAAGTGGTGGTACTTGAATGTAAACCGCCCATGTACAAAATATCGTGGGTTTAAGGTATTTCGATGAAACCTAGCGTCTTGGAGACATGGTGCAACTTGCTTCTCTTCATGTTTCAATGGAGTCTATCTTGGACAAATAGTGGAGCATCCTTCTCTCCATGTTTCAATGGACCCTAGCTTGGACAAGTGGTGGACCTTTGCTGATCTCTATGATTCAATAGAGTTAGCTTGGACAAGTGGTGGACCTTGGAACCAAACCCCCATGTAAAACCTATCATGGTCATTCCAAGTGGTGAGAAAGAATAACCTTTAAGATATAGCCTTATAGGTTGGACAAGTGGTGGACCTTAATACCCAAATATTCTTAATATAATGACATAGAGTGAAAAAGTGGTGAATCTTGAGACCAAACCACTCATGCTACTAGCGTTAATAGTTGGACAAGTGGTGGATCTTTAATGTAAACCCCCCATGTTTCAATAGAGTTAGCTTCGACAAATGATGGAGCATCCTTCTCTCCATGTTTCAATGGAGCCTAGCTTGGACAAGTGGTGGACTTTGTTTCTCTCTATGTTTCAATAGAGTTAGCTTGGACAAGTGGTGGACTTTGGAACCAAACCCCCATGTAAAACCTATCATGGTCACTCAAGTGGTGAGAAATAATACCTTTAAGATATAGCCTTATAGGTTGGACAAGTGGTCCACCTTAACACACAGATCATGCTACTAGCGATAATAGCTTGGACAAGTGGTGGACCTTGAACGTAAACCCCCCATGTTTCAATAGACTTAGCTTCAACAAATGGTGGAGCATCGTTGTCTCCATGTTTCAATGGAGCCTAGCTTGGACAAGTGGTGACCTTTGTTTCTCTCTATGTTTCAATAGAGTTAGCTTGGACAAGTGGTGGAACTTGGAACCAAACCCCCATGTAAAACCTATCATGGTCACTCCAAGTGGAAGAAAGAATAACCTTTAAGATGTAGCCTTATAGGTTGGACAAGTGGTGGACCTTAACACCCACATATTCTTAATTAAAGTGGTGAATCTTGAGACCAAACCACTCAGGCTACTAGCAATAATAGCTTGGACAAGTGGTGGACCTTGAATGTAAACCCCTCATCTACGAAATATCGTGGGTTTAATGTATTTCGATGGAGCGTAGCATCTTGGAGACATGGTGCAGCTTGCTTCTCTTCATGTTTCAATGGAGCCTATCTTGGACAAATGGTGGAGCATCCTTCTCTCCATGTTTCAATGGACCCTAGCTTGGACAAGTGGTGGACCTTTGTTTCTCTCTATGTTTCAATAGAGTTAGCTTGGACAAGTGGTGGACCTTGGAACCAAACCCCATGTAAAACCTATCATGGTCACTCCAAGTAGTAAGAAAGAATAACCTTTAAGATGTAGCCTTATAGGTTGGACAAGTGGTGGACCTTAGCACCCACATATTCTTAATAAAAGTGGTGAATCTTGAGACCAAACCACTCAGGCTACTAGCAATAATAGCTTGGACAAGTGGTGGACCTTGAATGTAAACCCCTCATCTACGAAATATCGTGGGTTTAATGTATTTCGATGGAGCCTAGCATCTTGGAGACATGGTGCAGCTTGCTTCTCAGCATGTTTCAATGGAGCCTATCTTGAACAAATGGTGGACCATCCTTCTCTCCATGTTTCAATGGAGCCTAACTTGGACAAGTGGTGGACCTTTGTTTCTCTCTATGTTTCAATAGAGTTAGCTTGGACAAGTGGTGGACCTTGGAACCAAACCCCCATGTAAAACCTATCATGGTCACTCCAAGTGGTAAGAAAGAATAACCTTTAAGATGTAGCCTTATAGGTTGGACAAGTGGTGGACCTTAACACCCACATATTCTTAATATAATGACATAGAGTGGAAAAGTGGTGAATCTTGAGACCAAACCACTCAGGCTACTACCAATAATAGCTTGGACAAGTGTTGTACCTTGAATGTAAACCCCTCATCTATGACATATCGTGAGTTTAATGTTTTTTGATGGAGCCTAGCATCTTGGAGACATGGTGCAGCTTTCTTCTCGTCATGTTTCAATGGAGCCTATCTTGGACAAATGGTGGAGCATCCTTCTCTCCATGTTTCAATGGAGCTTAGCTTGGACAAGTGGTGGACCTTTGCTTCTCTCTTTGTTTCAAAAGAGTTAGCTTGGACAAGTGGTGGAGCTTGGAACCAAACCCCCATGTAAAACCTATCATGGTTACTCCAAGTGGTAAGAAAGAATAACCTTTAAGATATAGACTTATAGGTTGGACAAGTGGTGGACCTTAACACACACATATTCTTAATATAATGCCATAGAGTGGAAAAGTGGTGAATCTTGAGACAAAGCCACTCATGCTACTAGCGATAATAGCTTGGACAAGTATGGGCCCTTGAATGTAAACCCCCCATGTACAAAATATCCTGGGTTTAAGGTATGTCGATGAAGCCTAGCATCTTGGAGACATGGTGAATCTTGCTTCTCTTCATTTTTAGATGGAGCCTATCTTGGACAAATGGTGCAGCATCCTTCTCTCCATGTTTCAATGGACCCTAGCTTGGGCAAGTGGTAGACCTTTGCTTGTCTCTATGATTCAATCGAGTTTGCTTGGACAAGTGGTGGACCTTAGAACTCAAACCCCCATGTAAAACCTATCATGGTCACTCCAAGTGGTGAAAAAGAATAACCTTTAAAATATAGCCTTATAGGTTGGACAAGTGGTGGACCTTAACACCCAAATATTCTTAATATAATGACCTAGAGTGGAAAAGTGGTGAATCTTGAGACAAAACCACCCATGCTACTAGCGATAATAGCTTGGACAAGTGGTGGAACTTGAACGTAAACCCCCCATGTTTCAATAGACTTAGATTCTACAAATGGTGGAGCATCGTTCTCTCCATCTTTCAATGGAGCCTAGCTTGGACAAGTAGTGGACCTTTGTTTCTCTCTATGTTTCAATAGAGTTAGCTTGGACAAGTGGTGGACCTTGGAACCAAACCCCCATGTAAAACCTATCATGTTCACTCCAAGTGGTGAGAAAGAATAACCTTAATGATATATCCTTATAGGTTGGACAAGTGGTGGACCTTAACACCCATATATTCTTAATATAATGGCATAGAGTGGAAACGTGGTGAATCTTGAGAGCAAACTACTCATGCTACTAGCGATAATAGGTTGGACAAGTGGTGGACCTATAATGTAAACCCCCCATCTACAAAATATCGTGGGTTTAAGGTATTTTGATGGAGCCTAGCATCTTGGAGACATGGTGCACCTTGCTTCTCTTCATGTTTCAATGGAGCCTATCTTGGACAAATGTTGGAGCATCCTTCTCTCCATGTTTCAATGGACCCTAGCTTGCACAAGTGGTGGACCTTTGCTTCTCTCTATGTTTCAATAGAGTTAGCTTGGACAAGTGGTGGACCTTGGAACCAAACCCCAATGTAAAACCTATCATGGTCACTCCAAGTCGTGAGAAAGAATAACCTTTAAGATATAGCCTTATAGGTTGGACAAGTGGTGGACCTTAACACCTAGATATCCTTAATATAATGACATAGAGTGATAAAGTGGTGAATCTTGAGACAAAACCACTCATGCTACTAGCGGTAATAGCTTGGACAAGTGGTGGACCTTGAACGTAAACCCCCCATGTTTCAATAGAGTTAGCTTCGAGAAATGATGGAGCATCCTTCTCTCCATGTTTCAATGGAGCCTAGCTTAACAAGTGGTGGACCTTTGCTTCTCTCTATAATTCAATAGAGTTAGCTTGGACAAGTGGTGGAACTTGAAACCAAACCCCATGTAAAACCTATCATGGTCACTCCAAGTGGTAAGAAAGAATAACCTTTAAGATGTAGCCTTATAGGTTGGACAAGTGGTGGACCTTAACACCCACATATTCTTAATATAATGACATAGAGTGGAAAAGTGGTGAATCTTGAGACCAAACCACTCAGGCTACTACCAATAATAGCTTGGACAAGTGTTGGACCTTGAATGTAAACCCCTCATCTACGACATATCATGGGTTTAATGTTTATGGAGCCTAGCATCTTGGAGACATGGTGCAGCTTGCTTCTCGTCATGTTTCAATGGAGCCTATCTTGGACAAATGGTGGAGCATCCTTCTCTCCATGTTTCAATGGAGCCTAGCTTGGACAAGTGGTGGAACTTTGCTTCTCTCTCTGTTTCAATAGAGTTAGCTTGGACAAGTGGTGGAGCCTGGAACCAAATCCCATATAAAACCTCTCATGGTCACTCCAAGTGGTAAGAAAGAATAACCTTTAAGATATAGACTTATAGGTTGGACAAGTGATGGAACTTGAATGTAAACCCCCCATCTACGAAATATGGTGGGTTTAAGGTATTTAGATGGACCCTAGCATCTTGGAGACATGGTGCACCTTGCTTTTCTTCATGTTTCAATGGAGCCTATCTTGGACAAATGGTGGAGCATCCTTCTCTCCATGTTTCAATGGACCCTAGCTTGGACAAGTGGTGGACCTTTGCTTCTCTCTATGTTTCAATAGAGTAAGCTTGGACAAGTGGTGGACCTTGGAACCAAACCCCAATGTAAAACCTATCATGGTCACTCCAAGTCGTGAGAAAGAATAACCTTTAAGATATAGTATTATAGGTTGGACAAGTGGTGGACCTTAACACCCAAATATTCTTAACATAATGACATAGAGTGAAAAAGTGGTGAATCTTGAGACAAAACCACTCATGCTACTAGCGGTAATAGCTTTGAAAAGTGGTGGACCTTGAACGTAAACCCCCCATGTTTCAATAGAGTTAGCTTCGACAAATGGTGGAGAATCCTTCTCTCCATGTTTCAATGGAGCCTAGCTTGGACAAGTGGTGGACCTTTGCTTCTCTCTATGATTCAATATAGTTAGCTTGGACAAGTGGTGGACCTTGGAACCAAACCCCCATGTGAAACCTATTATGGTCACTCCAAGTGGTACGAAAGAATAACCTTTAAGATGTAGCATTATAGGTTGGACAAGTGGTGGACCTTAACACCCACATATTCTTAATATAATGACATAGAGTGGAAAAGTGGTGAATCTTGAGACCAAACCACTCAGGCTACTACCAATAATAGCTTGGACAAGTGTTGGACTTTGAATGTAAACCCCTGATCTACGACATATCGTGGGTTTAATGTTTTTCGCTGGAGCCTAGCATCTTGGAGACATGGTGCAGCTTGCTTCTCGTCATGTTTGAATGGAGCCTATCTTGGACAAATGGTGGAGTATCCTTCTCTCCATGTTTCAATGGAGCCTAGCTTGGACAAGTGGTGGACCTTTACTCCTCTGTCTGTTTTAATAGAGTTAGCTTGGACAAGTGGTGGAGCTTGGAACCAAACCCCCATATAAAACCTATCATGGTCACTCAAAGTGGTAAGAAAGAATAACCTTTAAGATATAGACTTATAGGTTGGACAAGTGGTGGACCTTAACACCCACATATTCTTAATATAATGACATAGAGTGGAAAAGTGGTGAATCTTGAGACAAAACCACTCATCTACTAGATAATAGCTTGGACAAGTGGTGGCCCTTGAATGTAAACCCCCATGTACAAAATATCCTGGGTTTAAGGTATTTCGATGAAGCCTAGAATCTTGGAGACATGGTGCAGCTTGCTTCTCTTCATGTTTCGATGGAGCCTATCTTCCACCAATGGGGGATCATCCTTCTCTAAATGTCTCAATGGAGCCTATCTTGGACAAGTGGTGGACCTTTGCTTCTCTCTATGTTTCCATAGAGTTAGCTTGGACAAGTGGTGGACCTTGGAACCAAACCCCCATGTAAAACATATCATGGTCATTCCAAGTGGTGATAAATAATACTCTTTAAGATCTAGCCTTATAGGTTGGACAAGTGGTCGACCTTAAAACCTAGATCTTCTTAATATAACAACATAGAGTGGAAAAGTGGTGAATCTGGAGACCAAACCATTCATGCTACTAAGGATAATAGGTTGGACAAGTGGTGGACCTTGAATGTATACCCCCATGTACGAAATATCATTGGTTTAAGGTATTTCAATGGACCCTAGCATCTTGGAGACATGGTGCAGCTTGCTTCTCTTCATGTTTCAATGGAGCTATCTTTGACAAATGGTGGAGCATCCTTCTCTCCATGTTTCAATGGAGCCTAGCTTGGACAAGTGGTGGACCTTTGCTTCTCTCTATGTTTCAATAGATTTAGCTTGGACAAGTGGTGGGCCTTGTAACCAAACTCCCATGTAAAACCTATCATGGTAACTCCAAGTGGTGAGAAAGAATAAAGTTTAAGATATAGCCTTATAGGTTGGATAAGTGGTGGACCTTAGCACTCCGATATTCTTAATATATTGACATAGAGTGGAAAAGTGGTGAATCTTGAGACCAAACCACTTATGCTACTAGAGATAATAGGTTGGACAAGTGGTGGACCTTGAATGTAAACCCCCCATGTACGAAATATCATAGGTTTAAGGTATTTCAATGGAGATTAGCATCTTGGAGACATGGTGTAGCTTGCTTCTCTTCATGTTTCAATGGAGCGTATCTTGGACAAATGGTGGAGCATCCTTCTCTCCATGTTTCAATGGACCCTATCTTGGACAAGTGGTGGACCTTTGCTTCTCTCTATGTTTCAATAGAGTTATCTTGGACAAGTGGTGGACCTTGGAACCAAACCCCCATGTAAAACCTATCATGGTCACTCCAAGTGGTGAGAAAGAATAACCCTTAAGATATAGCCTTATAGGTTGGACAAGTGGTGGACCTTAACACCCAGATATTCTTAATATAATGACATAGAGTGAAAAAGTGGTGAATCTTGAGACCAAACCACTCATGCTACTAGCGTTAATAGGTTGGACAAGTGGTGGAACTTGAATGTAAACCCCCCATGTTTCAATAGAGTTAGCTTCGACAAATGATAGAGCATCCTTCTCTCCATGTTTCAATGGAGCCTAGCTTGGACAAGTGGTGGACCTTTGTTTCTCTCTATGTTTCAATAGAGTTAGCTTGGACAAGTGGTGGACCTTGGAACCAAACCCCCATGTAAAACATATCATGGACATTTCAAGTGGTGAGAAATAATACCCTTTAAGATATACCCTTATAGGTTGGACAAGTGGTCGACCTTAACACACAGATCTTCTTAACGTAATGACATAGAGTGGAAAAGTGGTGAATCTTGAGACCAAACCACTCATGCTACTAGAGATAATAGGTTGGACAAGTGGTGGACCTTGAATGTAAACTCCCCATGTACAAAATATCGTGGGTGTAAGGTATTTCAATGGATCTTAGCATCTTGGAGACATGGTGCAGCTTGCTTCTCTTCATGTTTCAATGGAGCCTATCTTGGACAAATGGTGGAGCATCCTTCTCTCCATGTTTCAATGGACCCTAGCTTGGACAAGTGGTGGACCTTTGCTTCTCTCTATGTTTCAATAGAGTTATCTTGGACAAGTGGTGGACCTTGGAACCAAACCCCCATGTAAAACATATCATGGTCATTCCAAGTGGTCAGAAAGAATACCCTTTAAGATATAGCCTTATAGGTTGGACAAGTGGTGGACCATAACACCCAGATCTTCTTAATATAATGACATAGAGTGGAAAAGTGGTGAATCTTGAAACCAAACCACTCATGCTACTAGTGATAATAGGTTGGACAAGTGGTGGACCTTGAATGTAAACCCCCCATGTACGAAATATCATGGGTTTAAGATATTTCAATGGAGCCTAGCATTTTGGAGACATGGTGCAACTTGCTTCTCTTCATGTTTCAATCGAACCTGGCTTGGACAAATGGTGGAGCATCCTTCTCTCCATGTTTCAATGGAGCCTATCTTGGACAAGTGGTGGACCTTTGATTCTCTCTATGTTTCAATAGAGTTTGCTTGGACAAGTGGTGGACCTTGGAACCAGACCCCTATGTAAAACCTATCATGTGCATTCCAAGTGGTGGTAAATAATACCATTTTAGATATAGCCTTATAGGTTGGACAAGTGGTGGACCTTAACACCTAGATCTTCTTAATATAATGACATAGAGTGGAAAAGTGGTGAATCTTGAGACCAAACCACTCATGCTACTAGGGAGAATAGGTTGGACAAGTGGTGGACCTTGAATTTAAACCCCACATATACAAAATATCGTGGGTTTAAGGTATTTCAATGGAGCCTAGCATCTCAAAGACATGGTGCATATTGCTTCTCTTCATGTTTCAATGGAGCCTATTTTGGACAAATGGTGGAGCATCCTTCTCTCCATGTTTCAATGGACCCTAGATTGGACAAGTGGTGGACCTTTGCTTCTCTCTATGTTTCAATATAGTTAGCCTATATTAGACAATTAGTAGACCTCGAATCTCTCCATGTTGTCTAGAGCTGAGCTTGGACAAGTGGTGGACCTTACTTCTCCCTTCCCTTAGTTTACTAGCTTAAAGATTACTATGTATACTTGCTTAGATCTAACTTGAACAAGTGGTGGACCTTGTATTCACACAAACTTAATTCATTACAAAAAAGTATATGCTAAAATAACATTTGGTTTTTTTTGTTTCAGGAAAGATGGCTCCAAAAAAACAGGTTGCAAGGGTTGCTGTCTCAGTTGACTATACTTGCAATGATGTTAGGAAATGGTATTTGGACATACATGGTATAGAGGGTGCACAATTTCATAAGGTGCATCTATTTATTGCCAAAAAGGAGAATGACAGCTTGTTTGAAGATGTTGGACAAGTTGTGGAAGCATCTGTCTCTGTAGTTGATAGTCATCCGAGGTGGAATGCATTGACATTCTAGTTCCAATGAATCTAGAATTTCAACTATCTCCAGGAGCATATGCATTGGAGCGCATGTCTAGAAACAAAGAAGAGACAATGTTTTCTCGAGGATGGAAGTTTGCAGAATCAAATCCAAACATCACAGCAGATCAACTTCAAAGCTCCATCATTGCCACACTACAACGAAAAAAGGTGAAAGCTTCACGACCACCATCCACAAAGAAGCAAGCAAAAGTGCAAAAAGTAGCAGCTAAGCGAACTAGTTCCATTTTGGATGTAGACAAGGCATCTTTGGCATCCTCATCAACAGAGGGTTCAATGTCAAAGATGAGAATTGTGGATCCAGATGTTTTAGAAGCTGAGGCCATGAAAGGACAAGAAAAAGATACAGGTGGAATGAATAAGTACATAAATTATTTTCCTTTCCAATATAGGGAATTTGATATCCCTATTCAAAATTGTTGGCTTGCTCCTGATCACTATAATGCACGTATTATGGATAAAAAACACGCTGAAAGTGTGTTATTTGGATTTTCACGGAGTACGACCAAGCCTGCAGCATGTGCATATTTGATGCCTGTTCGAAATGCAAAATCAAAGAAGGGGACTCCTTTGGCAGTAGAAGAGGTAGAGGAGCAAAAAATTAAAGATTATCATTATTGGATTCTTGATGGGCAGCATTCAATCTATGCTGCAAAAGTTTTGCTTCACAATGAACAAAACAACAAAGAGATATTTGAAAGACTGATTAGCGTGTATAAATTTAGAAAGGCTCGCATTGTTGTGAATGCTCCTCCATTTGTTGCAACTGCTATATCTGCCATTGCAAATGAGGAGGCTCAGGCATTGTATGTCAAGCAACCTTACAGCCAAATATTGAGACATTTACGGAGTCAATGGATCTTCTCAGGACGACCACCAAAGGCAGCAAGTGGAATTGCAGAGGGACATGCATCTCGTGCCGGATGGGATGTAAGTTATTTTCTTTGTCTTTTTGATAGTGTTTAATTAACAAATCTTGCTCAATAGTTTAATTATTTCTCTATTTCTTTTTAGGCTTTTCTTCGATTGGCAAGAATGAGTGCAGCAGCAAGTTGGATTGCTAAACAGGCACACATGGTCACGTACTCTGATTTAGTTTATGATTGCTGGATAGAAATCATTGAAAAGCTAGAAGAGGAGAATAAGAAACCCCCAACAACTGTATTTAGATACCTTTGTGGCCTTGAGGAATCAGAGGTAAAGACTATTCAAGAAGAGATTAGAGATGAGAAGATTTTACTGTCAAAGAGTGCAAAGGATGGTGATGCAACTGACATGTATGATCGAATCAAGCAGTTGAAGCAAGACAAATTGATTCAAGATGCACTTCTTGAAGGCTTCAACAATTTGAATGAGTCTTCACCATGTAAAGACTGGGAGGAGGTGGTCAAAATGTATAACATCAATGATGTTGTTTATAAAACAATTTTAATGCTATGCGAGGAATGGATCAAATCTAGTTTGACGCGTGGAACAAAGAAAATGGCTTTTCCAGATGGAGCAATAAAATACATGCAATGGGCAATTCACCTTCAAAAGGAGAAAACTGAGCCTAGAGATTTGCCATGGTCAATCTATGTGGTGAGCCTACAAATGGAAGGCAATCTCTACTTGATGCGCCACTTCAATAATAAAGTGCCTATTGGCTTATGTGTTTTAGATATGACAAAAAACGTTGGAGGCAATTTGAAGTGGAGTGAGGAGACATTTAACAATGCTTTGGATGGGATCTTGGCTATTGCTGGAGGGTCAACAGATCCTGGATTTGTCTTTCTTGCATTTGTGGATTTCACTAACTTCACAAAATTGCAATGTGCCTTTCACGCCATGGGAGATAATCTGAGCTACCATTGTTGTGGTGCATTGCATCACTTTCCATCAGCTCCTTGCAAAGGAGCAATTCAATTCCTAACAGTTATTGCCTTCTTGGGACAAGGCAATGCATTTGAAGACCTGAGAAGAAGATCAGAGGAACATCCCATGCCAATTGATTGTTCTCTTCTTCAAGTAGCAGATAACGATATGTCAGATTTGCAATATTTGGAGGCCAAAAAAAGAGCTTTGGTCAAGCACTACATTCGTACATATTGTTTTGAAGACCGCAAGCTTGTTGATGTTTTTGGTGATGGCTCCTTGGTTGCACAAGAAGGAATACAACAGAAAAAAGAATTTATATGCTTAATTGATAGTGTGGAGGAGGCAAAAAACATGGAGACCATGCTGCTAGACTTTGCTAAGTCTCATGAAGATATAGAAAAATGGGCTGGACTTCAACAATCCACTTCGCAATCAGATGACATTGTGCCTGTTACAGAGGAGTGCTCTCCACAAAGAGAAGAAGAACAACAACAACATCCTCTGTCAATGGAGGACTTTTTGGAAATGGAGACACGTATGTTTTGAGTTTCTTGTGCATGTTAGTGTTTCTTGTTACTGATTTGATACTCTTAATGTTAGATTTTGCTTTATATAGTATTGATTGAGTTTGTATTTTTTATCTCAAGCATTCAAGGTTTGAATGTAAATAATAAATTACTTGAGTTTTTGAATGGTGGATCTTTAGACTAAAACTATAACATTTAATACTCACAAAGACTTAATTACTTAAGAGCTTGAACTCAATAAGTTTTGGACCTTTTATCAATACCCCCTTGATATGATACATTAGATCGTAGCATGGTTAAATGGTGATGCTTCATAAATTGAACCTAGCTTAGACAGGTGTTGGAGCCTAAATTTAAACTAACCTTGCTAGAAGGGAGCTTATGTTTGGACTTTGAGAACTAGCATAAGTAATCAATTAGAGCATAGATTAGACATGTGGTGGTGGCCTTAGAGACCAAAATCTTAATGAGCTTGGAAAGGTATTTAAGTACTGCAATTTACTTAGTTTTAGTACTCACTAAAGGCATAGCTTGACAAAAGGTGGACCTTACATGGATCCTAATTTCAAGAGGTGTGGTAGACCTTCAAACCAAGATCATATAGCTTGGACATGTGGTGGACCTTGCATGGAGACTAGTTTAGACAAGTGTGGTACACCTTGTAACCAACACCCATTTGTTATATTAGCTTGGACAAGTGGTGGACCTTGCTTTTATGTTTCAATGGAGCATATTTTGGATAGGTGGTAGACCTTGTTTCTCTCCATGCTTCAATGGAGAGAAACATTAGCTTGGACAAGTGGTGGACCTTGCTTTTATGTTTTAAAGGAGCATATTTCGGACAAGTGGTAGACATTGTTTCTCTCCATGGTTCAATGGAACCCACCTTAGACAAGTGAAGTACCTTGAAACCATGGTATATGAAACCATCCATGATAGAGCATAGTATAGGTGAAAACGTAGTGGTCCTTATATCAATTACCCATGCATAGCTTGGACAAGTGGTGGACCTTGATTCTCTCTATGTTTCAATGGATCCTATCTTGGACTATAGATATATCTTACTTATTTCCATGCTTCAATGGATTGTAGCTTGGATAAGGAGTGGACCTTCAAACAAAACTCCACAGCATAGCATATATTAACAATTCATGGGTTTTATAGAGATTTTCTTGCCTATTTTGGAGAGTTGGTACACCTTTATTCTCCATTCTTCAATGGATCTGCGGTTGGACAAGCGGAGCTGGAGAAGTGGTCAACCTTAAAATGAAACCTCCCATGCTACAACCCATCATAGATCGTATATGTAGTGGACCTTGAAACTCTTTTATGTCCCTAGCTTAGAGAAGCATTGCACTCTTTGATTATCTCCATACATGAAGGCAAGGTTGGACAAGTGGTGGACCTTCAAACCAGAATCTCTATGCAATAATAGGCAAGTGGTGGAGCTTGTTTTCTCCATGTTCCAATGGAGCCTAGCTTAGACAAACAATGGAGCTTGCTTCTCTCCATGTTTCAATGGATCCTAGCTTAGAAAAGTGGTGGAGCTTTGATTCTCTCCATGTTCCAATGGACCATAGCTTAGACAAGTGGTAGACCGTGAAAAAACCCCCCGTATACAACATATTATGGGGTTTTCATGTTTCAATGGCACCTAGCTTGGACAAATGGTAGAGCTTGCTTCTCTTTATGTTTCAATGGATCCAATCTTAGCCAAGTGGTGGACCTTGAAACAAGAATCCCCCCCCCCCCATGTACAACGTATTATGGGTTTTGAAAGCACTGGGAGAAAATAATAGCTTTGATAAGTGGTGGACCTTGCTTCTCTCCATGCTTCAATGGAGCCGAGGTTGGACACATGTTGGAGAGAAGATGGTTGCCCATGAAATAAGACCATGCATGCTATAATCAATCATATGTTGTACACATGGTGGACCTTGCAATTGTTTTATATGCCTAACTTGGACAAGTGGAGGACCCTTGATTACCTCCAGATATCAACAACAAGCCAAGTTTGGACAAGTGTAGTACCACCAAACCAGAATCTCTATGCTACAATAGAGTATAGGTAGGACACGCAGTGAACCTTGATATCAAACCATCCATGCTACTAGAGATGATAGGTTTCACATGTGGTGGAACCTTGTATCAATGTTCTATGTGTAGTTTTTGACTAGTGATAGACCTTGAAACTAATCCCTCTAGGCTACAAGAAAAAAGAGATGGATGAGGAGGCTAGACTACTTTTGTTGCATCAATGCATCCCATGTTACCACATATACTATAGGGTTCTTGGATAAGTGTTGGATCTTGTGTCAATGCTCCATGTCTAGCTTGGACAAGTGGTGGACCTTGGTTCTCTCTATGCTTCAAATGGGCAATAGATTGGAGACACAGTGGCCTTTTTTTTCCAATGATTTTATTTTTTGGAAACCTTGGAGGCACCATGTAAGAGGCACTCTAAGTCTTCCATACAATGGACCTATTGGACTATAAAATAATGATATCTTTCTTTGATATTGTCATTATTTTATGCATAATATTTTCTTCTTTTTGCAGACACAAAGGAGTTAAGTGATATAAAAACTAGATGTATTTCACACTATGATTGGCATGAAGATCCTTTTGGGACACCAACTTTTCCTATTCCCAAAGATGTAATTTTCCATATTAACGGTGTGGATTTTGAAGTGCGACTTTCATGTATTGAAGGAGCTGGTTATGGGCTATTTGTGCATACTACCCTGGAAAGTGGTTTGACTATTCTAAACTATGGAGGGCATAAGTATAGATTTCAAGACTGGAAAAAGATATGCAAAATTTTTCCAAGAGCTTATAAATATTCTCTTCTAGAGGATCCAAACATAGAAGAAGAGGAAGATCAATCATACATTATTGGTTGTGTAGAAGAAGGAAACGTGTCGGGCTATATAAATAGTTCTCACAGTACAAATGTCTGTCCCAACGTACGCTATACATTTGATCCAAATTTGCCACCTTGGCATAAATGCACCTCTTCACACATCAAGTCAGAAGAATATGGCCATGTATGCATTGAGACTATTTGTCAAGTTGAAGCAGGAGAAGAGTTGTTTGCTGACTATAACTTTACTTGACATTGTAAAGTATTGTACATGGATGGAAATCTCAAGTACATGCATCATTTTCATTTTTCATGGATGAAATCTCAAGTGAATATAACATTTGATTATTGTTTAGTTTATGCTCAACGAGAATCTAGAGTGCTCTTATGCTTTGTGTGTTGTCTAACTTATTTGACTACCTTGGCCATAGAATCTTGATTCTACTCTAGATTTGTGATAAATCTTACCAAAATTTAATCAATGTCTAGGTTGGACAAGTGGTGGGGCTTCAAACATTACTGTCTTAAACAAGTGGAGTTATCTTACTTGAATAAGTGGTGGCCTTTGAATCCAAATCTAAGCCAAATCTCTAATTTGTTTGCTTGTAGTCTAGGTTGGACATTTGGTGGACCTTGTATCCATGTTTCCTCAACAAGGGTGGCTTTTAGTTTTCACTTTAAGTACTCATCTTTAATAAAGTGTGTGTAAATGCTGAAAATGGTTGCAAGGATTCTAACAACGACTTTACCTTAAATAAATTTCTTACTAGGAGTTCTACATATAAATATGGTGAATAAAATTCTAGTGGTTTTGAGATACCATTTGTGTGTGTGTTTTCTTAGATTCACAAACTGGGATGGATAATGCTCCTATGGTTCAGTCAACAACTATAGAATCCATAGATTCTATGGTTTCTAAAGTGCCCAAGATGGATGATATTTCTATACTAGAGTCTAGTGTTGTGCAACTTGAGCAAGCTTCCAATAATGAGAACCAAGAAATCGATGCTTCAAAAATGCAACATACATCAAAAGAGACTGAAAAGTCCACTCACGAGCTATTGCCAATTGGTACTACGTCATGTAGCGTAGATGTTGAGAAATCCATGCTTACAATTATATTGGATTTAAATGGTCTATTGTTGAAACGTTCCCCTCAACCATCCTCACACCACAACTCAGTGCAAATGGATTCAAAAAGATATATTATACTCAGGCCAGGTTGCATCCAATTCTTGAAGACTATTTTACAAAGGTTTAATGTTGCAATTTGGTCGACAGCTACTAGGAATAATGTGTATCAAATCCTTGCAGCACTAAACAACTTAGCTGAGGATACATTGCCTTTCTTTGCAATTTGGTCGCAAGATGTTTGCTACACCGCTCAAACTCAAAAATTGTTTAGACCCGACAATCCAAACGTTGAGGCAATGTTCAAGCCTCTAGCCAAAATTGCCATGGGGTTTGAATGTGATCCACAAAGAACAGTGCTTATTGATGACTCTCCTTACAAGGGATGTATTTCACCAGCAAACAATTGCATTTTTCCACCACAATTTGATGCTGAGAAGATGGTTGACAATATGCTCTTGGAGGAGCTACTGCCATACTTGATTCAGCTTGATGAGAGAAGGGATGTGCGTGATTTAATTGCTTCTAATCGTTATGGACAACCTATAGTGACAAATGATAGTGAATACAAACAAATCATGGAGTATTGGAAGCAGAAAAATGATGTTTGGTCAGCTAAGGTGTTCTTTACAAGAAGAATACCACCTGCAAAAGGTGACAGAGATGAAACTATCATTGAAAATGCAAGTGACACAAGCCACCGCAATGAAATGAGAAGAGCCCAAATACAAGAGATCTTAGCAAAGGAGCGTACACCCATTGAAAGCATGAAGGCGTCACAATTGACCACTTTAGCTAGGCAATTGGGTTGTAACACAAAAGGAGTTTTGAAGGCAACCACAGCAAAGGCTTATATAAATAAGGTGAAAGCTGAGAACAATCTTCTAAGGCTGGATAGAAAGCAACCCTAAGGTACTAGTGACATGTCATATATTCTTGATACACATGCTTGAACACTCATGTGCATGGTATCTAACAAATCTTTCTTTTTATTCCTTCTGCAGGATCTTACAAAGGATACTACTAGATGGAGCTCAATCAATAGAGATTTTGATATTTTTGCTCAAAATAATGAAGCAGTCACCTACATTTTTTGTTTATCAATTTCTTGAGAGACTTTATTTTAGTTTGTAATCATCAAATGAAATGAAAAGTATCCTTCTTATAAGATTGTTGATCTTTTTCTTGTTCAAAACTTTCAATTGTGATTTATAGTTTTGTTAGCATGAGATTGTGCTTTTTTAGTTTGAAAAAAACTGTCAAAGATCCAAGTCTTTTTGGCTTTACTTAAGTTATTAATTGTGAAAGATCCAAGTCTTTTTGCTTTACTTAAGTTATTGATTGTCTATGTAATAGTCCTTAAAACAATATCGGATGGCTTTCTTGCTCCCATGTCTCACATTGGTCTTTAGGTAAGACAAGTGGTGACCTTGAAAGTATGGTCTCATATCTCGATCAAGTGAAGAGACATGAAGCTTAAATATCACTACTATGTATCTAGTGTTAAACTCCATCGAGACAAAGATACTAGATGCCAAATTGCAGTCGAGTTTAAGTGAAAAATCCATTTGAGCTAAGGTAAAACTTATAGTGCCTCATTTTTCTAGGATTCTACCCCATCAAGGAAGTTAGAATCTAGCACAAACCAATTAAGACTCTTTTGGAGCCTAGATAGGACAATTCGTGGAACTTAAGAACTTATTATTGAGTTAGAGTCTAGTTTAGATAAGCAAAAGATCTTCAAACCAGCACTTGACTTTCTTACTATTCAATATTCAAAGTCCCTTGAGGCTAACAAATTACATACCCACTTGTAACCTAACTAATGAGTAATTATATAGATCTAAGCAAGTATATATAATGAGTCTTCAAACTAATAAACCAAGGGAAGAGAGTAGCAAGGTCCACTACTTGTCCAAGCTCAGCTCTAGACAACATAGAAAGATGCTAGTTCTACTAATTGTCTAATTATAGGCATGGAGAAATGATAGAAGGTTGACCACTTGTCCAACCTATCATCTCTAGTAAGATGGGAGGTTTGGCCTTAAGATTCACCATGTAACCAACCTATACATCATTGTATTATGAAGAGTAAAAAAGCAAAGCTCCACCACTTGTCCAAGCTAGTTCTAAAATCCACATGGAGATAAGCAAGCTCCACCATTTGTCAATCTCTCTTCCATTAAAACATGAAAAAACTCAGCTATGTTGTACAGGGGGACTTTTTTCCAAGGTCCACCACTTGTCCAAGCTAGGATCCATTAAAACATGGAAATAAACAAAGCTCCACCACTCGTCCAACCTTTAGAGTTGCAAAGTGTATGGGTTGTCTAAACTAGGTATGGGAAAATAATTGAAGGTCCACCACTTGAAACATGGAGCGAAGCAAGCTCCACCATGTCTCCAATATGCTAGACTCCATTGAAACACCCTAAACCCATGATATTTTGTACATAGGGGATGTACATTCAAGATCACCACTTGTCCAACTAGTATCCCTAGTAGCTTGATAGCTTTGGTCTCAAGATTCACCACTTGTCCACTCTATGTCATTGTATTAAAAAGGATTGGGTGTTAAGGTCCACCACTTGTCCAACCTATAAGGTTATATTTTAAATGGTTTTTTTTCTCACAACTTGAACTACCCATGATATGTTTTACATGGAGTTTTGTTTCAATGTCCACCACTTGTCCAAGCTAACTCTATTGAAACATAGAGAGAACCAAAGATCCACCACTTGTCCAAGCTAGCTATATTGAAACATGGAGAGAAGGATGCTCCACCATTTCTCCAAATAGGCTTCATTGAAACATGGAGAGAAGAATCTCCACCATGTCTCCAAGCTAGGCTCCATTTAAATACCCTAAACCCATTTTATTTTGTACATGGGGGTTTATTTCAAGGCCCACCACTTGTCTAACCTATTATCCCTAGTAGCAGAGTGGTTTGGTCTCAAGATACACCACTTGTACACTCTATGTCATTATATTAGGAAGAACTATGTATTAAGGTCCACCACTTGTCCAACCTATAAGGTTTTGGTCTCAAGAATACACCACTGTACACTCTATGTCATTATTGGAAGAAACTATGTATTAAGGTCCACCACTTGTCCAACTATAAGGTTATATCTTAAATGGTATCCTTCTCACCAACTTGAAAATGCCTATGATATTGTTTTACATGGGGTTTCATGCCAAGGTCCACCACTTGTCCAAGCTAACTCTATTCAAACATAGAGAAAGCAAGTTCACCACTTGTAAAGCTAGGCTCCATTGAAGCATGGAGAGAGTAAACCTCCATCATTTTTCCAAGATAGGTCCATCAAACATGGAAAGAATCAAGATCTCCATGCCTCCAATTGCTAGCTCCATTGAAACACCCTAAAACCATGATATTTTGTACATGGGGTGTTTACATTCAAGTCTACACCACTTTCTCTAACGTATTATACCTAGTAGCATGAGTGGTTTCTTAAGATTCACCACTTATCCCACTCTATGTCATTATATTAAGAATAACTGGTGTTAAGGTCCACCACTTGTCCAACCTATAAGGGTATATCTAAATGGTTCCTTCACCACTTGTCAAGGTCCATCACCACTTGTCCAACCTATAAGGTTATATCTTGAATGATGTTTTTCCTTATCACTTGTAATGTCCATGCTATGTTTTACAAAGGGTTTTGTTCCAAGACCCACCACTTGTCCAAGATAACTCTATTGAAACATAGAGAGAAACAAAGGTCCACCACTTGTCCAAGCTAGGCTCCATTGAAACATGAGAAAGGATGCCACCATTTCTCCAAGATAGGTTCCATTGAAACATTGGAGAAGCAAGCTTCCCCATGTCTCCAAGCTAGGCTCCATTGAAATACTCTAATGTTGTACAAGGGGGTTTACATCAAGGTCCACCACTTGTCCACCTATTATCCCTAGTAGCATGAGTGGTTTGGTCTCAAGATTCACCACTTGTACACTCTATGTCATTATATTAAGTGTGTTAAGGTCCACCACTTGTCCAACCTAATAAGGTTATATCTTAAATGGTATCCTTTCTCACCACTTGAAATGCCCATGATATGTTTTACATGGGTTTCATTCCAAGATCCACCACTTGTTCCAAGCTAACCATATTCAAACATAGAGAGAAACAAAGGTCCACACACTTGTCCAAGCTAAGCTCCATTGAAACATGGAGAGAAGGAACCTCCACCTTTTCTCCTAGATAGGCTCCATTAAAACATGGAGAAATAAGTTCCACCATGTCTCCAAGATGCTAGGCTCCATTGAAATACACAAAACCCATGATATTTTGTACATGGGTGATTTACATTCAAGGTCAACTTTCTCCAACCTATTATCCAGTAGGTTTGGTCTCACAATTCACCACTTTTCCACTATATGTCATTATAATAAGAGGAATTGGTGCTAAGGTCCACCACTTGTCCAGCCTATAAGTTATACCTTGAATGGTATTTTTTTTCTCACCACTTGTAATGCCCATGACATGCTTTACATGGGGGTTTTGTTCCAAGGTTCACCACTTGTCCAAGCAAATTCTATTGAAACATAGAGAGAAACAAAGGTCCACCACTTTTCCAAGCTAGGCTCCATTGAAACATGGACCTTAATACCAAATTATCCTAGTAGCATGAGTAATAT
>NW_028221406.1:47814-83586 GCF_014529385.1 Adiantum capillus-veneris | reverse complement strand
TGTTAAGGCGGTTTTACGCCGCTAGCGGAAGCTAAATAGCGAGAACTCAACCAACAACAGAATTTGTCAGACGAGGACGGAGCTTGACCCGCAGGCGCATGGAAACAACTAGGTGGGTGTCAAATCACCTACTCGACCTTCTAATGACAATCACTACTAAGGAAATCAAATCTAAGTTCTAAAATACGCAAGTGACTGAAATCCGTACTACGAACGAATGCTATACGAAACAGGATCTAGAATCATTGAATCGATCTCAAACTCAAGGGAAGTCTATACACTAGGTAAGAACAACACCCTAAAGACTTGAACTGCAAAATCAACCTATAACCACTCCGTGCGGTAAACGCGTATGAAGACAGGCCGAAAAATACAGGTGACCGAAACTTGACCCCGATGGTACTAATGTGTAGCTCTACTCGTTGTGGTTCTATAGATATGCTGCACGCTCTATTCCGACACACGAGTTGGAAGAAAACTCACACCGAAGCTCGTAGGAACTTACCACACATAGAAGCCGATAGCGCGCACTCTTGGTATCTGTGCGTAGCTCTCACCGTTGCTAACACAATGGCGGTGTCGCTTCTCCAATGGCGGCCCCGTACTCGCGTAGCAAGAAGATAAGACTCTCTCTCTCTCTCTCTAGACACAGTCACGGCGCTCAAAAACTCACTTTGATTAATGAATTCTTCTTAGGTTACAAAACTTTGGCTTATATACCTCAGCCTTGGAGGTGAGAACATCTCTAATTATTTACATCAACAGGTGAAATTACTTCGGGATTACAAGCTGGAAACTCAATTGAGTCCCGTTACTTAATGAATGGCTCAAATCAAAATTAATGTCGAAAGACATTTATTACAATCAATGGTTACAAAATGATGGGTGTGAGCAAAAATGTGGGTGTGATCCTCTGCTGGCTCAACACTCCCCCCCTCCGCGTTCATGTCGTCCCTGACATGACTTTTAGGCTTGGTCAATAGAGTCCTGTCGTCTTGAGCATCTGCAAATGTGATTCGTAGCGTAGGTTGCCGATGGTCAAGGTTGGGCCGAATATTTTTGCTTTCGTGAGTGAAAAAGCCGGTGTAGAAAGCTTCTTCGAATGTTTGCATGTGGAAGCTAGGCAAAAACATAATTCTTTGGTATAAGAGATGTAACACCTTTGGTGATGGCTGCAATGAAAGATCATACATCATATCCGTCACTGTGTCGGCCGTCGATAGTAGACTCGAGGTCGTGGCTTTATCTGGCGCGAACACTTCAATGCATGCTAAGAGAGTCCTGCAGATTTTCTTTAGCATCTGACACGAAAGGTCAGGAGAGCCAGTAAAGAGTTTGATGGTGCCCGTTAGGGTTTTCACCATGTAGGCTTTACCTATTCTCTCTCCGCCTTTGGTCCTGGCATCCTTGGGTAATTAAGCCAATTTGGCTTCTTTTCTGCAATCCTGCCATGCTCTTTCCAGCTTCTGACTCTTGGCACCGGGCAGAAGGTTGCATCCTCCCGAATCTCCTTTGGAGCCTCTACCAAGTAGATGAGGTAGGCTGGGTATTTGTTCAGCCAACCTTTCCTCCATCTAGGTTGAGAATCTACAATCTTCTTTGATTGTTCATCTTTTGTGATGTCGCCTTCGTAAAGAGCGACATACTGCTCCTCCTCTATTCTCTTTTTCGTCTTTATCACTTCAAATTTCATCAGAGGGAAAGGCAGGCTGGGTTGCATCCACTCTTCATGGAGCACTTTTGTGTCTAAACCTTGAAGTCTAATGGAGATGAGGAGTCTCCTTTCCCATTCCATTTCCGCCTTGGCACTTTCCTCTGTTGACTTTTCTATTTGGTCCTGGAGCCTTTGTTCTTCTTCTTCAGAGATTCCTGAAGTCGAGGCCACTTCTTGAACTGGGGCTGGATCTTCAATTGTGGTTGCCTCTCCAGTTTCTGGTAGCTCTATGGCTGTCTCCCCCTGCTTCTTCTTGTGGTGTCTCTGTTTCTCTTCTTTGTTGCTCTTGGAGGTCTTGGAGCTGTTTGCGGAGGGCCTCATTTTCTGTCCTTAGTGTTTGGTTTTCTGATGTGAGCCTCTCCTCTGCAGCCAATGATCCCTCCGCCATGTGCAATCTTTGCACTTGCTCTAACCTTAGCTCTCTTTGCAAACTTCTGACCTGATCTTCCAGAGCTGGTACGAGGGCTCCCTCTTGTTCTGTTCCTGCTCTGCTAGCTCTAGGGGTGGTCCTGAGTCTCGTGATTGTCCTTTCTTGAAGTTCGACTCTTTCCCTTAGCTCAATGAGCTCATCCTTGGCTGCCTCCAGCTCATCTTCTATTCGCTCCTTTGCTTCCTGTGAACTTGTTACCTCTCTTGAAGCTTCGGCTAGTTGGAGTATCAAGCCGTCTCTCTCGTTTTCTGCGTCGTAGAGTGATGCTTTATGACTTTCAGATTCAGTCATAGCATTCTCTAACTTCTTCTGCAACTCTGCTTCCTTTTGTTTTGCTGTCTCAATTGCTACTTCCTTTGCTCTGGATCTTTCTTTAATCTTGCTGAGCAGTTCATGCACCATGTGCATGTCTTTTTCATCTTCATCTGTCAACTTGACAGCTCTTCTTTCTTTCTGCCACCACCCATCCAATGGCTTCGGCTCTCTTATGTTCTGTTTTCGTTCCATTTTCCCTCTCACTCTCCATTGTACCCCTTTGTCTTTTTCCTTCGTCCCTTCCCGATCATCTTGTTTTGCGTACTGGATATCCCATAAACTTTGGTCCTCCAGGGCCTCTTCTTAACTGTTTCTATTCTATGTTTCTCTACCAGAATCCTCTTAAAAAAAATCATCTTTCTATTGCGAACTGATCTTTCTCTTCCCTTTTCCCCTTTGTCCCCCTTTCCGTCTTTTCCAGCTAACTTCTGTTTCTATTCTATTGTTGTGGTCCTCCTCCACAATATATTTCCGTCTTCTTTCTTAGGGCTTGGCACATCTTAAAGAGGCTGATTGTCCTCAATCATCTCTTTGCTTTTCCCCTTTGGTTTGCTTGCCCTTCTTTTCTCTTCTTGAAGTTCAGTCCAACCTCTTCAGGTTCCTTCTTCTTTTTCGGCGTGCTTTTGTGGACGCAGCTTTTGGATACTTGTACTTCCTCTTCATCGGCTTCTCTAAGCCACTCATTCTGGGAGGGAACCCGTGGCCCCTTGATCCCTAGCTCCAATAGCTTCATAAGCTATTCTTGTTAGGATTTCTCCTCCTCCTATGTACTTTGGCTTCTGGTTGTGCATGGCGATTACTTGCTCGTGGATGTATTGAGCATAATTCACCTCTTTTGGCATGTTGCTCTTCAGTGCCCATGTGATGGTTGTCGCAATGGCATGGGGTTGTAGTATACTTCTGCGGTCTTTTACTGCACACATGGAGAAAACTGGTTGTATAATCGGCAAAGGGTTGCCGCTCGTTGATCTGCCATATCTCCGTAGGTTGTATTTTGTTTCTTTGATCCATAGACCTCTATGGCCTCCCTTCTTTCTCTGACAGAACTCCCTTTGTTGTGCAGCTTCAATGCATCTGCAATGAGCTGTGGAGTGATCTGTACTTCAACTGTTTCTCCATCCATGGCTGTCAACGTGGCTTTCCCATCCTTCTGAATGGATGTTGCCAACTCATACACTCTTCTTGTGTCTACACCTGATGGTCTCGAGGTGAAGAACCTGTGTAAGTCAGCCTTTTCCAGGTATCTGCTGATGTTCTCTGATCTGCTATAATCCACTAATTCTCGTGGGATCATAGGTACATCGACCGATTGCCCTTGAGGATCTCTGAAAGTCCCCTGGTAGATCTTTATTCCCTCTTTTTCTAGTACTGCTTCCTCCACCCAAGTCTTGGTTGGCTTGAGGGTTTCTGTTGGAATATCAAAAGGTTCTGCTTCTGCAAGAGCATCCTTGATGGTTGGTCTTTTTCTCTTAGTTGCCGATGACTTAGCGGAATCCATGGATCCTGTAACTCCAATTTCAGAAGTTAGCGTCTTTTTAGTACTGAAAGCCGAAATGAAGCTTTTAACTATTCAAATGACTTGAAAATTGAAACATGAGCTATTCAGGGCCTAAGGATGCAATGTAGGTGAAAAAATATGCAAACTGGGCTCAAAAACATGCTGAGACATCATACGCGTATGATGTCTTTTGTGTCAGAATGACTTCATATTGGTTGTGCTTGTAGCTGATAGTGTATACATGAGTATCATATGCTTGGATTTGAGTTTGGATCCCATTTGGTCAAGTTTTGGCCAGTTTAGTCCAGTTCAGGCTCTTGGCAAAATTTTGAAAGGGAATTGGATTTTATGATCCAAATTGGGTAAAACTTGGTGGATTACTTTCAAATGGCATGTAGAACACTTCTGTTTGGTGGTTGAAGCCCTGAGGTGCCAAAATCACATAGTGAGACATCATACGCGTATGATGTCTTTTAGTGCATTTTTGGACCAATTTTCTCTATAAGCTTGGTTTTGGCTTTAGATAGGCTTATTCAGTGGATTTATCAAGTTTGGATAGAATTTGGACTAAAAATGGCTCTGGAGACATCATACGCGTATGATGTCTTTTTCATCAATTTTTCATGGGATTGGTTCTGTGGACTCTCCATGTGCTAGTGAAGGACTGTTTATACTCAAATCTTGGTTTGGACTTGAATATGTTGGATTTGGGACAAAAATAGGCTTTGTATGAAGGATTTTCTCTTAATTGGGCTAATGGGGTGATCCACTTGACCAAATGGTTCCAAACTTCATATGTAGCATGTATTAGATATATATAATGGATGTATGATGACAAATGAGCATTTTTGGCTCTGTAAGTGCAAATAGACATCATACGCGTATGATGTCTTTTGTGTCAAAATGGTGCTTTTTGGTTCCAGATAGCTTGTAGATGTGTTAATCAACAATCCTACAAAGTTTCAATGAGTTTGGAGTTATTTTGACAAAATTAGGACCAAAAATCAATTTTATGGCCTACTTTGCGTCTTTTTGGTTTTCCTTGGGTTTTCTAACTCCAATTCTCATGATACTTGGTTCATAGGATGTGATTAACATGTGGAATGAGGCTATGCACTCAAATGTTGAAATGGATGTGAAAATCATGCTGTGAGACATCATACGCGTATGATGTCTTTTCTTGAAATGTTGGTCTTTTTGTGCAAAGAATGCTTTGTGCTAGTGCCCTAAGCCCTGCTAACTAGTTTTCAACTTAAAAAGTCATCAGTTTAGCTAAAAAGCCCCCTTATAGGCATTTCAGTCTCCGAAGTCGTCTTTTTGCCTTGGAGTTGAATTTCTTCAACTTTTCTTCTCGAGAGTTGCATTTCCAGCTCATTGGATATGTTGTGAAGCCACCTATTTGGTTGAACTTGACTTTGGCTCCCCGTTCTCCATCTTTCTCCATTTGGTTGCCCGAAAGCGTCTTTTTCACCATCGGTAAGTGAATCAGCTTTCTTTTGGGTTTTGCTTGCAAACATAAGTCATCCATGTATATTTGAAGCTGCTTGTGAAGTTTCATGTCATTTGGTCGTCAATTTTAGCCGTTATGCCAAAATGACGCTTTGTGTGTCCGCAGCCGAATCGGTTGTTCCGACCTACTTTTGGTGATCCAAACCCGGAGATACTCCATGGTTGCATTGCCCTCGATGTTGTTAAGCTTCCTGAGAAGTTTTGTGTCGTTCCGACAACTTTTTTCTGTTTGCCTCTTGCAGGCTCTGTTGACCTAGGGTTTTTTCAGTCGTTCTTTCTCGAGCTTTGAGTGCTAGAAACTCATCTCCTATACTAGGGTAACCCACCTCTAAGTTCTTGCAAGGTTTGGTTAGGCGGTTGTGCCCCTACCTAGCGTTCTTCCCCATTCCCCGTCTGCTCTTGTTTCTTGGTTTTGGTGAGTTTTCGCGACAAAAGTTAACGATAAGCATCAAAAGCTTATGGCAACGAGTCTACCTCTCATGTCTGGTGTCCTCTGAGCTCTCGTAGCAGTCGTAGAAGGCGGTAGAAGGTCGGATGCTCCTGTGTGCTCTTTGCTCTCTCCAAGAAGGTAATAGTGGAAATGAGCTTGAAAGTGAAGTGAAAAATACTTAACTTCGGGCTTCCCGGATCACTTGTTACCAAATTTGACATGTGCTCCTATCTCGTCGTGAAATGCACTTTAGGATTTGAAATTTCTCAATTTGGACTCCGTTTGACCTGTTTCTGAGAAATCTGTCCACTTTGCCAAAATTCTGTCATTTCGGGCTTTCCGCAACTTTTTCAGAATTGTACCCAATTTTTACCATGGGTTGCCCTTGTCATTAGGACCATCACCGTCTATTCTTTTCTTTTTTCCGATCTCATTTCACCTGCTTTTTTATTTTTCTTTTACTTTTATTAAGAAAATCATAAAAAATAAAGGAAAATAGCAAATTGAAGCCAAAAAATTCCAAACATACACGATAAATAGCTGGTAACCCTGTGTATATGAATATACACTTCTTTGTGATTTCTGGACTTGGATTACCACTTTTTTCCTACTTTTTAGCTCCAAAAACACTCTTATTTAGTGATATTTACACATCTAGAGACCCAAATTCATCATTTGATCTCTTCTTGTTGCAAAACAAGGTATATAAGGGCATAAATATTATCAATATCCGCAATCAAACATAAAAAATTGCAAAATCATGTAAGACACTGCCCTTGTAATATAATTTTTGTTTTTCTTTGTTTTTGTTTTTCCGCTTGTAGCTGCTTTGAGCTGCTTTGTACTCCTGTATACCTCCCCCCCTCCTAGTCTGAGTCCTCCCGGACGACTATGAAGTGTCTGTGGGTGAAGCATTGTAGTTGTTTTGGTCATAAGTTCCCAATGCAATTGTAGAGCGATGATACAACAGTCTTTCCAATAAAGCTGCTCTTTGTTTGATTGAAGGATTGGTGGTCGGGTTTTGGGTTGGTTTTGGCACTTCGGTAGTAGAATCAGTAGATGGATTCTTCGTTACCTTGTTGTCTTTTTTCACAATCCAAATCTGCTTCCGCTTTGCTTGTGCTTGCCACAAACTCTTTGCGACCCAAACCTGCTTTGTTCTGTGTGTTGATTTCCTCGCCTTGAAATACCTAGGAGTTTCCGTTGATTGTATTGAAGGGAGTTCCTGTTTACAAATCTTTGGGATCCAAATTTGCTTGCTATAGCTTTGTGCCGTCATGAACTTCTTTGGAATCCAGATCTGTTTCACTGTCCTTGATTGTCTGGAATCACTCTGTTGTCTGGTATTGAAGACTCTGTTTTCCACCTTTGTGTTCTCTGGCACAGCCTTTTTTGGTCTCCATACCAACTTTGACTCCGTTTTTTTCCAAGGTTGAGCTGTTATATTATTGCTTGTCTTCCTTATCCACTGTTGAGAATTCCTCGTCGAAGAGTAATCCGGTTGTATAGAAACTTTTGGTTGCCATTGCTTCTTCTTTTTCTCTGGTTGTTGTTTATCTTTGTCTTTGGATTCGTCCTTTGGAGTTGGCTCTGCTCCTTTGGTGAACTTAACTGATTGACTTTCACCTTCGTATTTGATAAGCACTGATTTAGAACTCCAGTCAATCATTGCATTGTATTGCTTCTGCTGCCATGGTTGTCCTAGCAATAATGGATGTTGTGTAGCTTGGTCTTCAACCACGTAAAACATATGAGGATACACATACTGGTTAATCTGTATATGTAAAACTGTGCATCCGACAGTTTTGATTGAATTCTCAGAGTAACTCTTTAACTCTTGCTTGGCAGTTTGTAGTTTAGTGTCATTTGTCAATTGTCTATACAAACTGAGTGAAAGTAGGTTAGCTTGAGCTCCTGAATCCAATAGTGCTCTGGCTTTGATTTGGTTGGTTCCTACTTTGCTGCAACGATGGGTTCTTCTTTGTCATTATCCATTTCTGTTATACTGACTGCGTTTATTCGTATTGCTCCTTCATTGCGCTGTTTCTGACGCAGTAGTCTTCTTTTCTCTCTCCATTCTTTCCTTCGCCTCGGCTTGCGCTTCCTCCACAATCTTTTTCTTTTTCTGGACACGCAGCTTTTCTTGATGTATTTTGAGAAGCATGTCTTGTTAGCGGCAAAAGATACTTTTTCACTCTGCATCCACTAATCCAATTGGGCATTTCTTCTCCGTCTAATGTAGCAAGCTTGACGGCTCCACTTGGTGATAGATCTTTAATCACCAGAGGTCCCATCCCTCGCTTTTTAAGCTTCTTAGCATGCTGTTTCAGAGTGTAAACTAGGACATAGTCCCCAACTTTAAACTCTTTAGTCCGCACATGCTTATCAAAAAATTCCTTTTGTCGCCTTTTTTGAGCGTAGATGGAAGCTACTGCTTTTAGGCGAAGCTCATCTAGCTTTTCCAGGTCATCTATTCTATCAGAAAGCTCGTGCCCTGTCCACTCTAGATCCTTAGCCACCCTTAAGGTTGAAATCAAGAATTCTATTGGCAAGATAGCATTTAGCCCCCAAAAACCATGTTATATGGGGTCGTTCCTATTGATGTTTTATATGCTACCCTATATGCCCATAATGTTGAATGCAACTTCTGGTCCCAGTCAGTTCTCGACTCAGATACAATCTTCGTAAGGACCGTGCATATGGTTTTGTTTGTTGCTTCAGCTTGTCCGTTTGCTTGTGGATGATACGGGGCTGATTTCCTATGGATTACCATGAATTCATCTAGAAGGATCTCTATCACTTCATTTATGAAATGTGTGCCTCGATCACTCACAATTTCTATTGGCAATCCATATCGTACAAAGACGTATTCATATAGAAATTGTGCCGTGGTCCTGGCATCTGCTTTTTGAGTTGCCTTTGCTTCGACCCACTTTGTTAGATAGTCTGTAGCCACAATGATGTATTGTGCATGAGTCTTATATGCAGGAGGTGAAATGGGTCCGACATAATCAATCCCCCATTTTGCAAAAGCTCTTGCCCCCATCATTGGTCTAAGCGGCATATCATCTCTTTTAAGTGGTACTTTGGTCCGCTGACAGTCATCACACACGTTTAACGTATTCCTCAGCGTCCATATGTAATGTTGGCCACCATATTCCTGCGGCTAAGACAAGTTTTGCTGTCTTATCACCTGAGAAATGGCCTCCACCTACTCCTCCATGAGCTTGCTCCAGGATTATCACATACTCAGACTCTGATGCGCAAATCCTAAGCTGGTTGTCTTTACCTCTCTTATAGAGTTGATCTCCTATTAAAGCGTAATCTCTAGCTTCTGTCTCTACAGATTTCTGACGAGCTTTTGACGTTCCTTCTGGGAAAGTTCTATTTGTGAGATATTCAACAATATACTGACTCCATTCTGGAGCGATCATTATCTGATATAATGTCGAATACTCGGCTGGCGGTTTTGATGAACATACAATACATACAGTGACATATTCATGTACGCTTTCTTTCATTCCTGGCCAATAGACTCCCAATTGTAACAAATTCCTATATGTGTTCCTTCTTGAACAATGAAATGCACATTCCTGAACATGTGCTTCGCGCAGATATATACTATATTCCTCAGGATTGATGCATAGTCGTAAAACATGATCATTTCCCAATTGATACAACCTTCCTGCAACTCAATTGAAGATTCTTGGATTGCTGAATAGCAATATGTTTCAGGTTGTATTCTCTTCTATCGAACTCTCCTCCATAGGTTAATAGGTTAACGACATTTTGAGACCACTTAGGTATCATTTCTATGTTGAACAAGTACGCGTCTGGCATGTCGTCATCTACTCCTATAGGGTCTTCTCCATTCGTCAATCGCGAAAGATGATCAGCTCTAAGATGTGTTTTTCCTTTCTTTACTACTACCGTGAAGTCGAATTCCAGTAAGATAATGAACCATCTCACTATTCTCCCGGTATTGCATGGTTTATTCACTAGGTAGAGCAAGGCTTGGTGATCCGTAAAAAACACAAACTTGTTGGCTAGAAGATAATGCCGAAATTTCTTCACAGCATAGATCATTCCTAATCCTTCTCGCTCTGTTGTGGTGTAATTCTTCTCTGCATGGCCTGGCGTAACAGATAGGAAAATCCATGTTTCCTTCTTCTGGCTGAGCCAGAATGCATCCTATTGCATATGCCGAAGCATCTATATGCACATGGAATATCTTCTCCCAATCTGGTGATTTCAAGACTGGAGCAGTAATGAGTGCCTCTTTCAATTTCTTGAACGATTCCTCACACTCCTCTGTCCATTCAAAGTTCACTATTAGCCTGTAAAGTGGTTGGCCTATTATAGCGTACATGTAAATGAATCGTCTATAATATCCACAATGTCCCATAAAGCTCTGTACTTGTTTCGCATTGGTTGGTCTAGGCATATCCACTATAACTTTTATCTTCTCTAAATCCGTGGATATTCCGTTTGTGAGACAATATGTCCCAGAATTCTGCCCTGTCGGACCATAAACACACATTTCTCAGGATTGAGACAAATGCGATATGTCCTACATTTCTCAAATACTTTTCTTAGGTGTTCTAGATGCTCATCTCTCAGTAGAGAATGTACACATAAGTCATCCATGTAGATTTCTAGAAACAGCCTTAAGTATTCTTTGAAAGCATGCGTCATCAGCCTCTGGAAGGTTGCGGGAGCATTGGTTAGACCAAAAGGCATAACCCGATAAGCATAAATTCCCCACTCCGTTGCAAAAGCTGTTTTATGTTGATCTTCTGGTGCTATGGCTAGCTGGTTATATCCTGAAAAACCATCAAGAAAGGAGTATGCTGTTTTCCCTGATACACGCTCTAGAACATGATCAGTTATCGGCAGGGGATAATTGTCCCTGATTGTTGCAGCATTCACTTTCTTTAAGTTGACACACACTCGGAGTTTTCCGTTCTTCTTAGGTACTACCACAATCGGAGATACCCAATCGGTGTGTTCAATCTCGTATATGAATTCAGCTTCCATTAGCTTATCTATCTCTTCCTTGATTCGCTTAGCAAAAGTATCATTATATGTGTATGGTCTCTGTCTGCTAGGCTTTGCGTCTTTTTTCAGTGGGATTGAGTGTTGGCATATCGATGGGTCAACTCCCTTTAAGTCCTTATAAGACCATGCAAACACATCCCTATACTCTCTGAGAAGACTCAAAAGTCTCTCTTCCTCGCCTGGAGACAAATCTGTGGCTATGTACACCGGTCTAGGTGGCTCACCTGGAGCTGCTAAATCAACTTTTTTTGCATCCTCCGGTCCGTCATAAGATTCGTTCTCCTTCCTCTCTCGAATAGGTGGGGTTAATATCACCTTCCTATCCTCTATTGTGAATTTCCTATAGTGAGAGGGAACATCCATGTTTTCCTTGATTTTGACGTTTTCGTCCTCTCCACTCTCAATTTCTGTCGTCCAAACTTCCTTCAGAGTTTTCTTGAGCTCTCTGTACTTGTTTCTACGTTCTAACTTGGACTCCGTGTATTCTCTGTTGCGCTTGTTCTTTTCTGATTTTTTGTTTCAGTTTTCGTTCCATTCTTTTGAACTTGATTTCTTGAGCCTCTTTTGTCTTTTCGTAAGCTCTTTTGATCACTGCCTCTCATTCTTCCAGAAATCTTATCCTTAACACAATCTTCAGCCTTTACTAGCATTAGGAATTGATTTTTTCCTCTTATTCTAGGCATCGGATTGGTTCTAACCCCTTTTGTTTTTTTCTTTGCTCTATAGTGTTTCTGGCGTTGTTTAGTTTGGTTCGGAAAATCATAAAATCGGACATCCGTTATAGTTTCTTCGTTTCCGCTTGAATTGTCCGTTGACTCGTTGTCTGCTTCATTTCCCCACTCTGGATGATTGGGAATGTCGTGAAACACCTCTTCTTCATCTTCCTTTTCCAGTGTATCGTTCTTTTCAGTTTCTTTTTCGAGTACAGTTCTCAACATGAAATACGGAACCACGTCGTACCCGTCCTTGTCGCAAAATTTCGTTGTGGGACCATCCGGAATTGCACAAACATCTAGGGTTGCTAGAATGTGTGTCCATTCTAATGGTTCAAACGTGTCCTCTGGAAAGGGTTCTCCTACATAAGTTTCGTCTTCGATAGCCCTTTCTAAAACACATTCTTCTCGTTTCAGACTTCCACATTTCGAAGCTCCACACATCCATAACTCCTTGGGTTTACCTAACCAAGCTGGAAATTCGGATCCCGCCAAAGTAGCTGAATCAAACTCCTCTACCGGTGTTCGGTTCACATCTTTGTAGCTATGGTCTTTCAGGTTCACACGTGTAGTGGTTTCCATATTTCTCAAGTATATGTGATCGTAGCCCCAATCTTGGACCATTTTCAACTGTCTCATGAATGGTCTTCCCAATATGATATCATAGTTATTCTCCTTGGCAAAATCGACAATAGCAAAAGTATGTTCGTATTCAATGCCGCAAGAAGTCACTACAACTTTCTCTAATAACCCCATAGGTTTCTCCATGTGTCCATCTGCTAATTGGAGTTTCAACCTAGTCTTCCTTATTGCTGGTTTCCCCCATTTTTTCCAGATTTCTTTTGTAGCAATGGCTACCCCAGCTCCGCTGTCTAGTATTGCCATCGTGTTCACTCCTTGGAATTCAACTGGTAAGGTTGTATTCCCCTCTTCACCTTCGCAATACTCTCCGACCTTGTTTAAGGGTACAGGCTTAGCGTTCTTTTGTGGTTTACTCAGCTCTTGTATATCCTCTTGCAGTCTCGATGTTGGGTCTTTTATCCCGAATTTCTCCAAGCATTTTCCTACAGTGGTCCACATATGTGGTCTTAGCCTCAAAAGCTCAGCTAGAGTGATAGTGCATGTCACTGGTGTTGACAAATCTCTATCAATCCTTGCGAGTCCATGACTTTTTCTGATGAGATTTTCGTGAGGGAAGTGCTCTAATCTCGGATTTTGCTTCATACTCTCCTAAGTATGAAGGTAAGGTTTTCAGTGAATGAGGTTTGCTCTCCATTGTTCTAACAGAGCCCCCATCTCCCCAGTAAGATTGCAGATCCAAGTCCACTTGAGATCCTGCCTCAAATTCCACTATGGGAGGATTCCTGATGTCCTTTTCCCAATTTGTCTGATTAGCTTGGCAACTTAGCTCGTTTGCAAAGTTTGCCTCTCTCACTTGTTTCCAAAATTCATTGTAATCCTCATCTTTTCCGTAAATCCTCTGTATGACTGGATGAAAACTCTCTATCTCCTGATCGGTTGTGTTCAATACTATGCGGTCATCCTTTTGTGTATTTTCAGGCTTTTGTGCACTGGGAGTCTTTTCAGCTACCCGTGAAACGATAGTCTCTTGCTGAATTGGGTTTTCCTTTCCACAATTCATTGTTTCTTTTGGTGGTTCTAATAAGGCTTGTGCAGTCTCGATCATTCTCTGGCACATTTCAAGTCTCTGCTTTTTCCAATTCCGCGTTTGGGTATGTCATCCACCTCTGTTCTTGTGTTTGGTTGTTCTTTAACCTAGCTTCGTAAGCTCTCATCAGTGCGTCCAATGGTTCGTGTACTTTGTCGACTAGCACTGATCCCCCTGAGCTTAAGCTCGTTGTTTCTTTGATACTCTTTTGTTTCGTTCTTTCCGGGCTCATCTCTCGTTTCCCGTTTTGACTCTCAAGTTTTTCTAATCTAGCTTTAGTTTGCTTTAGTTCCTCAGCTAGAATAGCGTCTTCACGTTCTTTTCTCAACTTCATGCGTGCTTTTCTAGCTTTCCATGTGTTTTTTCTGACTCCGCGGTCCTTGACTAACCACTTCAGTCGCTAACTTTCCATTCTCAGGTTCTCTAGTGGTTTTCTTAGCTTGAGCTCTAGTAACAACTTGCGTTGGTATCAGAGTTTCATTTTCAGACCCACTGCTGGTAGGAATAGTTTCTAGCATATTCAATGTCGTCTTTTGCACTTTGTTTGGATTCTTTGAACAATCCTCAATGAAGTGAGTAACCCCACACTCAGTGCAATAAGCGTTAATTCTAATGATTTCCGTATGTGGACAAACATTCATCAGATGGTCACCTCCACACTTGTAACAGGGTCCTAGTGCTGGTCTTGGTCCCATTTGATTCGTCCTTTGTGGATAGGATGGTCTTTGTCCTGTTAACCCTCCATGAGCTATGAACATCAATGTTCTTGCGTCCAAATTGTATCTCTCTTCATCAGAAGCACTTGTAACTGTTGGTGTTCCAACATTCCCAATCATGCCCCATGGTTCTGGTTGTTTGGGTTCTTCTGGTGGGTAATACACAGTTGGAGACATGTGTGCACCAGATTCTTCATAATAGGCTTGAACAGGCACTAAGGCTTGTTCTTCCTGATTCTCTAAGGTTGGTGCATATCTAATGCCCACTGGTCTTGCTCCTGGTAAAGGTGGTTGTTGTCCCAATACCGGTTGCGGTCTTTCTATCCCCATAGGTCCTGGTACATTTCCCGTTGGGTATCGAGGTACTGGATGTATCTGAGGTGGTGCTAATTGAGCAGGAGGTGCATACTGGCTCCCTTACATACCCTTTGTTGTAATAACACTCCTCTGTTGGATGATTTGTCCATTTTTGTTCAATAGCACACCATTTCAGTGTTTTTGGCAATGGTTTTTGGTATGGTGCCATCCTTTTTAGAGCATCTTCTATCATTTGCTCTACATTTGGCATGGTTGTTGTTTGAACATTCTTTTTAGTGGTAGTCTCGCTCGCTACGGAGGAGGAGCTACTGGATGCAAAATCTGTATCCGCTGACACTTCTCCATAAACCGTACAGTTATCCACTAAGTACAATGCCTCTCTCGTTACTTGCTCGAAACTTGTACAAGCTTTCAAGTGCAAGTCCTTCTTGAGAGTGTCGTTCCTCAATCCCTCAATAAAGAGAACAGATAGTCTGTCATCTTGTGGTCGTTCACGTACTGGACATCTCTCAATGTATTGTTTGAAGCGAAGTGAAGCTTCCTTCACTTTTTCGTGTTCTCTCTGTTTAAAAGCATATATTTGTGAGACCGTATTGTGCTTAATCCCTCGTTTTGAGAATTCCTCAGCAAACTCTCTTAGCAAATGGTCAATGTCATGGAATCCCCCTATGTTCATTGGTTGAAACCATGTCAATGCAGTACCTTCTAGAGTAAGACCAAATCCCTCGTATTGTGTATGGAAATCTGTTATCTGCTCAGCTCTTAAGACTTGCTTAAAGAGTGACACATGTGCATACGGATCTCCTGAACCACCATACTTCTTTGGCATACACTTGGCTACTTGAGATGGTCTCATACGTCTATGATCTGCTACCAATCTCATTGCTCCTGTGTCTCGGCTAAAGCTTTCTCTAGCATCATGGACTTCATGGGTTACCCTTGTCGGTTCCTCTGCCCTGAATCTACTACTGGAGGTAAATGTGATGGTTCCGCTTCAAACCTTGGACCTGGAGTGGTATAGGTGGGGATTGGAACTGCACTACCTCGATTCGTCTCCATTGACTCTCTGGAATGTAATGATCCCATTGGTCCGAGCTTCGAGTCCCAAGGTTGACTGAAAGAGTCAGCAACCTGAGTTCTTTGTCCTCCTGTTGTCATTGAGTTTTGCACTCCAGTTGTTGGTGCTGGTCTATGTGAGCTAGAAGTAACATAATACTGATGTAGTGGTCCCCCAAAGTATGTATATCCTTCTAATTCTTTCTTGCCCATTGTTGAGTATTGCCTGCCATACTTATCGTAAGCGGCAATTTTCACTTCCGATCCCTCTGTGTAGGTAAAGACATAGAAGTCTTTTTTGTCTGTCAACTCTCCGGTGTAGGGTTCTTCACATCTATAATAGATCTTTTCTCCCCATTATTATATTTGTATAGCCCCACATAGATGTTATCAGTGTTGATCCTTGTAGTTTCATTCTCTCTTCTTAACCTCGCATTAGGGAAGTTCATTATTGGTGCTTTCTCCTTGAGTTCTTCATCTATTTTGGCTTTGGTGCCCATCAATCCCCACTTGTCCACAATGTTAGGGTTTAGGACTACCAAGTACATGGTACCCTCGTCATCTAGATATCTATCTCCGCTATAGCTCACAGGCACTAAGTCCTTGAACTCACTAGGTCTATCTTCTATCTTTACACAATAGCGGTCCATTCGATCTTTGTAGATCTTGGCACCTTGCTCATTGTCGTACTGGTATTTTATGAACAATAGCTTCATGGTGGCGGAAGGGTTTGATGATCCTGCTGCCATATTTTCTCTGTTGTTCAGGTTCAAGTGTTCCAAGTTTTCGGTGAAAATCTCGTAAGATCTCTTCGAAGAAGTATCAGAGACACTTCCTTCAAAGATCGGCTCTAATGGTTGCACCCAACTTTGGTTTACACTTCCCTCGGTTGATATGACACTTGCTGGTTCCCCTTGTTTTGGTTGATTATTCCGGAGATTCCTGCCCGATCTCAAATTCATCAATTCCCCTGAAGGACTTTAACTTTTCCGTCTCGGCAATTTGTTTTCCTCAAGTTTTGTGGTCAGAATTGATCCAAACTGATTGATACTTGGTCAATTGTTTAATCTTGTCAGTTGGACAACTTCTGTTTCATCAAGTGAGAATTTTGTCGCAGTTATGCTGAAAAAGACATTATACGCGTATGATGTCTTTTTTCACAGATTTTGACTATTTTGGTTATGCTCAGTCTCAGTGGCCCCTTTATGCTCTGTTCACTCACAAAATTCAGTTTGAACTCTGTTTGAGCAAGTTATGGCTAATTTAGGCTTTTCTTGGCAATTTTCCGCTTTTGACTTTTTTTTGGGTCAATTGTGATCCAAATGGGATGAAACTTGAAATATAACCTCTAGACAGCTATTACAATGGATCTGTGTTAGCAAAGTATCAAAATATGTCCAAAATTAGGTCAAAGACATCATACGCGTATGATGTCTTTTTCATCAATTTGGGTCCAAACTTGATATTTATGCTTCCTACAGTGCCTGTAACAATCTTGTCAGGTCAGATATCAAAAATAAGCAGTGGATGTGCCAAAAGACATTATACGCGTATGATGTCTTTTGTCCCAGATTTTGACTATTTTTGGTTTTAAGCCTTCTCCAATGTTTATAATTGAGTTTCAAGTGTTTTTGTCAGGTTTGAATGTAAAAACAAGATTTGAATCCAAAATTTCCTATTCTTTGCGTTTCTTGGACTCCGACTTGTCTTTTCGGGTTTCTTTGAGTGTTAATGCTCTTGTTTTAAGTTGATCTTAAGGTAAAACCCCCCTTCTAAACACTCTGGCAATGTCAAATTTTCAATTTAGTCTCTGTTTAGGTCCTAAGACAACGTACGCGTATGATGTCTAAAGTTGCAGATTTCCAGTTTTTCAGCACAGAACTCTTCCAATAGCTCTTTTAAGTGCTCAGCAACAATCAGTTACACAGAAAATTTTTCTGAACTTTGTTTATTGCATATTTCACTACCAAAGCGACTTTTTCAGTGACCTAACATGCAATCAAACACATCAAGCAAATAGAACACCAATTGATAGCTCTAGATCAGGATCAAATCAGGCCCTACCTAAGCTACTTCTAATCATAAAATGGATTTTTTTGCAATTGAAAATATAAAGAGATTTACTACCACACAAGGAGTAGCAAATGCTTTTTATGTCAACAACCACTTAAACACCATCAAAAACAATCTAATCTAAGCTAAACTAAAAATATTGTCAACACGGAAGACCCAGGAATACCCCACTTCCTAGTATCTCTCGAGACCTTCGGAGTCCACCACTCCTAGATCTTTTCTAACTAAAGTATACAAAGTAGTTTATACGACTCACCTCGTAGGATTAGTCTAAGGTCACCTACTTAGGGCTCTCGTCCCCGGCAGCGGCGCCAAATGTTAAGGCGGTTACGCCGCTAGCGGAAGCTAAATAGCGAGAACTCAACCAACAACAGAATTTGTCAGACGAGGACGGAGCTTGACCCGCAGGCGCATGGAAACAACTAGGTGGGTGTCAAATCACCTACTCGACCTTCTAATGACAATCACTACTAAGGAAATCAAATCTAAGTTCTAAAATACGCAAGTGACTGAAATCCGTACCACGAACGAATGCTATACGAAACAGGATCTAGAATCATTGAATCGATCTCAAACTCAAGGGGAAGTCTATACACTAGGTAAGAACAACACCCTAAAGACTTGAACTGCAAAATCAACCTATAACCACTCCGTGCGGTAAACGCGTATGAAGACAGGCCAAAAAATACAGGTGACCGAAACTTGACCCCGATGGTACTAATGTGTAGCTCTACTCGTTGTGGTTCTATAGATATGCTGCACGCTCTATTCCGACACACGAGTTGGAAGAAAACTCACACCGAAGCTCGTAGGAACTTACCACACGTAGAAGCCGATAGCGCGCACACTCCTGGTATCTGTGCGTAGCTCTCACCGTTGCTAACACAATGGCAGTGTCGCTTCTCCAATGGCGGCCCCGTAGCTCGCGTAGCAAGAAGATAAGACTCTCTCTCTCTCTCTCTTAGACACAGTCACGGCGCTCAAAAACTCACTTTGATTAATTGAATTCTTCTTAGGTTACAAAACTTTGGCTTATATACCTCAGCCTTGGAGGTGAGAACATCTCTAATTATTTACATCAACAGGTGAAATTACTTCGGGATTACAAGCTGGAAACTCAATTGAGTCCCGTTACTTAATGAATGGCTCAAATCAAAATTAATGTCGGAAAGACATTTATTACAATCAATGGTTACAAAATGATGGGTGTGAGCAAAAATGTGGGTGTGATCCTCTGCTGGCTCAACACTTCCTCTTGGGTATAGTCCTTTTTTAATCGTGGAGTTGTAGTCATCATTGATCCACTCATGCATGGATTACTGCAACGTACCTTTGGTTTTATCATGATTGAGAGTGTGATGATATCTAAAGAGGTTCCGCTTGACCTCTGGCACTACTAGTCCCTACTTAGATCTACTAGTATGTATATGTGTCTACGTGCTTATGCACATATATACTTGTGTATGTATATGAGTGAGTAGAGGGGAAAGCTAAATCTCATATTGCTCTCTGTAATGTAGATGTCAGATGAGAGACCACCTGGTGAGAAAACCATTTGGCTCTTCTTTTGGTTGGTTCACATCCAGGTGGGCTCCCACCCGGGTGGACATCGCCTCCAGTGGACCCGAGTCTTGAGGCGGTGAGAACAAGCAAAGAAATAAAGACTATTTGTGGCTAGTTAACCCTAAACCATGAGTGTTATAGGTTTATTTTTGTTAATTGTAGGCATGGCCATCCTTCGTGTACTCTACTCAGGTTCCTCCATCGGTCTTAGATCTAGACCCACAACGGTCAATCTCTTTACGAGACCAATACCTTCATTCGATGGAGGGATTGTTTGGCCGCTACACTCTGCAGCAGCTTGCGACCTACGGTCTTTCTTCACAGTCCACACCATGGGGGATTCAAGGAGAGACTCCTTACATCCAGAGCCTCGCACCGACGACACCTCAGTCTGCGGCCCCTTCTTATCATCCTACTCCCCTTTTATCGTAGCGTCCCACTCAGGGATTTCATTCACGTCTTCATGCAAAGTGCGAAGTGGTAATAACTAGTGTTATTATCACTCCATGGGAGTGTTAATAACATCAAATTCACAAGCACTTGCTAGAACCAACCCTTCTTTTTAGCCCGACGATCTTTTGTCTAGCCCAGCGGGGCCCAGCGGGCAAGCTGTCATGCCCAACGGGCTCCGCTATATCCTCCTCTTGTTCCCAATTTTTGGAGTTGTCTATATTAATGATGTCTCATCCTTGCATCCGTCTATTTTGGCACACTTGTTGGCTTAGTTGAGGTGTTGATTTTCATTTAGGTAGCTTTGATTCCTATATTTTTTAACATCACGAATAGTTACGACTGACTTTCCCTTGGGTGTCTATCCGCCTGGAAACAGGTTTGGGTAGGGAGCATCCTTGCGGAGGATATAGGTGGTGCAAGTGCTTGGGGCTTATTTCAATGGCTGGAATGGAGCGCTCCTTATCACTACACCTACGTATTGTTTGTTACGTTTAGCTACCTCCCTTGGGTGTCTATCCGCCTGGAAACAAGTTTGGGTAGGGAGCATCCTTGCGGAGGTTATAGGTGGTTCAAGTGCTTGGGACTCATTTCTATGGCTGGAATGGAGTGCTCCTTATCATTACACCTACGTATTGTTTGTCACGTTTAGTTACCTCTCTTGGATGTCTATCCGCCTGAAAATAGGTTTGGGTATAAGCATGCATGGAAGAAGATCGGTGAGTATGGGGCTTGTTTTTCCCTCCATCATATCATAAAATGCGGACAACATTCTTGGATAAATTCTTTGTCGACACCCAAAAATAAGTTGATAGATTGATCTTGAAATTAATTCATCAAACAAGATGCACTATAGTCAGTGATAGATGGTCAAATGTCCAATGCAGGCCGCTAATTAATGTGATGATATTCAGTCCTTGAGGGGAGTGATTTATTAAATTGGTTGACATCTCGTTTGAGATAAAGTCATGGAGCTATAGCCAATATAATCACAGATTCAATTCATCAAGCATGTGATGATATCTTTGCGTCAATTTGATCTTAAGTTACCCAATATAGGGAAGGTGTACATGGACTAGTATAATGTTCAAGAGATCTTGAACTCTCCTTCAAAGCCAAAAAAATTGTTTGATGATCAAGCCTTGGAGAGCACCTCTTAATAAGGCTAAAAGAGATATTTTAAATAAGTATGTACATGCTTGATGGGTTAGTGCACATAGCCCATTACATAATGTTGCTTTTCTACTTGATCCAGAGTACTAGAACATGGATTGTGATGAATTAGATGAGGAGGTGATTGAAGACTTCTATGATGTGGTAAGTAATTTCTACAGCAATCCAAATGATCAAGCCCAAGCAGTCATCGACCTGACAAAGTACAGGGTAAAGGATGGCCTTTTCAATTCGGAGTTTGTGCAAAACCTTGTACCGAAACAACTAGCATGGAGATGCCATGTCTCATGAATGGTGCTTTGGCTCCTACATTGCATCAACTGGCCGTTAGGGTTCTTGCACAATGTGTTTCCAATTCAAGTTCTGAGAGAAACTGGAGTATGTACAGCTATGTACACTCGACTATTCGTAATTGGCTTCTCAGCGACCGAGCTGAGAAATTGGTTTACCTATATTGCAATCATAGGTTACTTAGCAATATTCAATCCGAAAGGTATGAAGAAGATAGACCGCAGTGGATTTTGGATATGAATGAAGATGACCAAGAGCAAGGGGAAGAGGTGAAAGTTGAAGAACTATTCTATGAGCTGGTCGATGTACCTTGCTTGAATTGAATGCGAACCTTGAGGTGGATGATTTTTCTCGTACTTGGCAACAAAGGGCATTGCGAAGCAACAATGTAAACATAGATAGCATTGTAGGTTAATACTTCATTGAGGTGCACAACAATTGAATGTAATGCAAACTCTTTCTTTTGTGGCTTGTGGCTCGTGGACCAAGTGACATACCACAAATTTTATTTTATTGCCATTTAACACGGTAGTCTAAGTGTTGTCATGTATGAATTTAAAAAGTATCATAAATTTTATTTGCAATTTTAATGGAAGACTTTATACACTTTGAATTTATAACATTACCTTATGCACCAAAGAAGACTATCAAACCTTCACGCGTCAATTTACCAACATTCAAAAAGTCACAGCAAGTTCTACAAGGCTTCAATGTTCATTGCAAGGGAGATATATACAAGGATCATAAGAGTCACTTCAATCCACTCCAAACTAAGATTTTTACAATTTACAAAGATAAATTTAAATGATCCAAAATAAACTCTCTCCCCCTTGCAGTTGCCACCAATAAGCGTTGATACTCTTTCTCCATTTTGAACATGGAATACATAAGCTCGTCAATTAGAGCCTTGAGAATCTGGTACTCTTTTTTATTTACCATGTTTTACTGACGACAATACTAGCTTAAAGAGTAGGCAATCATTCAATGAGAGTGATGACACCTCCAACCCAATAGTAGGGTTGATGCCGAGACCAACACTGAACTAACCCAACAAGACAGGGCATCATTCAATGCAACTAACGACACTTCCAACCCAATAGTAGGGTTGATGCCGATAGAAACACCGAACTAATCCTAAAAGGCGGGGCATGATTTGATGAAACTTACGCCACCTCTAGCCCAATGGTAGAGCTGATGCTGAAAGAAACACCAAACTAGCATAAAAGCAAGGGCATTATTCAATGCAACTAACAACACCTCCAACCCAATGATAGTGTTGATGCCGATAGCAACACCAAAATTAGCCTAGAAAGTAGGGCATCATTCGATGAATCTAATGACACCTCTAGTCCAATGGTAGAGTTGATGCCAAAAGAAACACCAAACTACCCTAAAAAGAAAGGGTAGATTGGTAGAGCTGATGCCGAAAGCAACACCAAAATTAGCCTAGAAAGTAAGGCATCATTCGATGAATCTAACGACACCTCTAGTCTAGTAGTAGGACTGATTCCGAAAGAAATACCGAACTAGTCTATCAGCATGTATATCACTCATAAAACATAGAAAGCAGTCTATTAGATTGTACAACGACACTCCCATTCTAGTAATACAATTGATGCCAAAAACAAGGTTAATAGAATTACCTATAAATTGAACGTAACCAACCATGTTCAACAACGACACTTTTGGTCCAAAATGGAATCGATGCCGAAGTGAACACAATCAACACGTTGTAAAACAATGCTTTCCGGTCTATTATTAGGACCGATGCCGGCGTGAAAATCAAGACTAGTATACTTTTAAAACTACAAAAAATAATTAATGAAAAAAAGTATACTAACTTGAAAACAAAATAGTAAAAGAGCTTATGAAATTAAGCTAAAATTTATACCGTAGCTTTTTGTGTTCCTTTTGAGGACTCTTTGGTTGAATACCTGTGCAAGTCAGGACTAGGTACCTTTGGGGGCCCATCGGGCTATGAAGCGGGACCACCGGGGCCGCAGCCCTTCGCGTGTCTTTTGTATCCCATCGGGGTCCGGCGGGATACAGAGCTAAATTGACGAGTAAATATCACCGAGCCTCCCGTCCCCTTCAAGTCACCATGGCAGTTTCTGTGAATGTGAAGACTTGTAAATTGAGAATTTTGTTAATTAACAGTGTGATCACAGAAAAAACACGTGCTCTCGTGAATTTGAAATCCCTGGTCCCACTCCCATGGCATTGTCGGGCCCTACTCCCATGGCATCACAGGGTCCCACACCACTCCATTTCACTCTTGCTCCGCCAAAACACCATCGACGCACTTCTTCTAGCGGCACGCGTCGACGCTTGTCTCAAGGTAGCGAGCGTCGAGAGAGATGAAGTGACGGGGATCTTGTGGCTTAGCTTGTTTTGGTAGTGGCAGGGGAACGGAGTCCCCTATTTCAGAGTGTGCCACCCCTGATGTAGAGGACAAGGATACTAATGCACCCGTATTAGACACGCATGGGTGTTGTTACAAAGTAAAATATGTCGAGGAGGTGGACTTTGGTACAACACAGGGTAGGGGGTTTTGACGCCATCTTCAGATTCTTATACATTCTATGTACAAGATTTGTTTTGTAAAGTTTAGAGACCAACTGCCCAATCATGCATGCTACATTGAGGACGCACTGCATGCTAGATTTCCAAATGCCCACGATCAACGTTTTTCACAACAATGGTTGGAGGGCTACACAAAAACATTTCTAAAAAAACAAGCAGTCCAATGTACGACGCGCAGCGGCCAACCAGGTTAGAGATGCAGACAGGAGCTATCGTAGCGGCAACATGGCAGATGCGGCGTGGGAGTGGGCAATGCAAGAAAAGAGTGATCAGGCTGGAACGGGCTCATCCTACAAACAAATACGCAAAGCTCGCGCCAGACAAACTCCCATGCACTATGGCTCATGAGGCAAAGCAGCATGGAAGGACAAATATGTAAGACTTATTAAATTACAACCTAAATCGGTGATTATAAAGATTATAGTTGATGATTTGTTATTATTGTTGCTAATTTAGGAAAATATCACTCATAGTCGACCAACCACAGAGATGGTCAAGTATTGGGAACAGCATACAGAATTTGATACTTGGTGATGGTTGTTCGAGAACAACCACATCCACATCTCTCATAAGCAATCTAATGTAGACGTTGGATAACTACAAGCGGTAAGTTTAACCAAATAATTTTGTACCAATTGTTTTGAGCTGTTGATATTTGTTTAATTTGGTTTGGGTTTATGTAAAGTCAAGGTGATCAAATGTGTGTGCCTGTGGACGAGGAGGAGGAGGAGGATTAGATAGAAAAATATTTGTCCAAACTTTCATAAAGTCCCAATGTGGGACAATGTATATACAACTTTTTTTTTTGTAATTTTTTTAAATAGTTGATCTTCTGCACATTAAATTGTCAAGGTAAAGTAAATTCAATTTCCATTTTTTTTTTTCTATATACTCTTTCAAGAAACAATTGATGTTTCATTGTTTTATGCAGGTGAAAAATAAAGTTGCTCATTTGGGCCACCCAAATGAACACCTTTATTTTTGAATAGTCGTTTAGCGGTAGTTAGCGTTGTAATATCAGTGGCAAGTGACGCGATAATAGTTGCGAATATATTTCCGCAAATATTACCACGATTATTGCTTGTAAACCACTAATGTGTTTTTAGTGCCGCGGTTATTGCTACGTACGTAATATTTTCTCTTCTATTTTCCTTTGTTTTTCCATGGTAGTGCTAGCGGTAGGGACTAACTCCTCTTATAGTGGTCCTCTATCATTCCTTGCTCCAAGATCCTCCTTCTCGGCCCTCTTTGTGAAGCCATGACCCCAGAATTCCATGCAAGCTTATGGAAAGAGCAAGAACGTGACTGCCTTCAATGGCTCAACACGCAGAAAGATGCCTTTGTCTTGTACAGTTCCTTCGGTAGTGTCGTCTTGTGCACCCAAGAGGCCATCCAGGATGTGGCCAAAGGACCCTTAGCTTGTCGCCAACCGTTTCTATGGGCCCTACGGTCCGGGTGGGATGAAGCACGAGGATATTTGAGTGAGGAGTTTTGGGGATTTTCCACGGATGCAGGGAAGCTTACAACATGGACGTCGCAGTTGAAAGTGTTGTTGCATCCCGCGGTTGGTGGATTGCTATCGCATGCGGCTCTAATTCGACCATAGAGAATGTGAGCAAGGGGTGACAATGCTAGCATGGCCTTGTTTCTTAGATCAATTCACCAAGAGCTGGGAAGTGTCATGTCAATGGGGGTGCAGTTGATGAGGAAGGAAGGCGAGGAGGATGCGAAGGAGGTAGAAGAGGTATAAGGATGCTAATGCAGAGCGAGCAGCCGGTGGATTTCAGCAGAGAGCGGCGAAGCTCTAGGCAGCCTCCATGAGAACTTGTGGTATTTGTGGAGGACATGTTTAGGCGAGCTTCAAAAAAGAGAGGAGATGTTTAAAAAGAGTAGCAGGTAGAGCAAATTTTACCCATGATGTAGATGCATGAAAGGAAGCAAGCCTGGTTATTTTCTTCTTCTTCTTCTTTTTGTTTCCTCATTTAGGAAGACGCTTTGAGCTCCCGAAAGGGGAAAGGTTGTAGTGATGCATCCTTCTTTTGGTAGGCTCAAAGCTTGCTCGTGTGTGACCTGAGAATGTCAAGGGGTATTGTTAGCATGTCACACCAACGGACATTGCAACATAGCTCTCTGGCACCAAACGGAGTGAAATGTTTTACCGAAGGGTGGGTCTCATACGATCCGATCCGTCAGCACAATTTCTTGCATTGGAAGCCATTCTTCACCAGTTTAGATGGAGGTGGATATGAACAGCTCATACAATAGGCAAATTTTTCCTTTGAGCTTTGTGATATTACTTTAACGTAGATTGTGGCTAGTATCAGTATGTCCTCACGATTTCAAGAAAATCTAAGTAAAGGCGAATCTTCAGTAGATGCCGGCAAAGGGAAAATTTCCTTGATCAAGCGAAGGTGGAGAGCAAGTCTCTGGGTCTGCAGACAGACCGGTCGTGTCCCAGCCGTAGTCACCCGGAAACTCGCCGGTCAAGTCGGATGGGCTAGCCTCAGAGAAGGGTCTACCTTCGCCAATTTTAGCAAGAGAAGCATCAAGAAGCAAAGAAGAGGCTGCTCCAGGAAAGGAAGTGGGATTTCTAAGTTGAAGGGCTGCGCTTTGCAGGTTCAGGCTACACGGATAGTTGCACCAGAATAGGGCAGCAAAAAAACGCCAAACAGTATATATTATAGAGAAAGAAAGAAGGAAAAAGAGAGAGAGAGAGAGCGAGAGAGATGAGTGCGTAGAAATTGTTGGAGAAGGGAATTGCGAAATGTTTTTTTTTCCATGTATAGTGAACATCTCTGAAGCAGCGAATTCCCTTCGGTGAGGTGGTTACCGTAATATAAGTAGAACTACGGGCCGTTCTATCTAGGTTCAATCCTTGCTCGGGGTTTTTGACTGACGCCCACATAAGGGTTTGTCGAGGAAAGACTTTAACAGAATCTACAAAGATTCCACCTAATAAAAGCAAGAACCTACCAGTATGTCCCAGTACTATTTTTCAATATTTTGATATTGAAAAATTAATTGTTATAAATTACCCCTCCCCCCTTTGCTAATTACAGTTAGATTTTGGGCATCTTACCTCTTCCTCCTCTTCTTCCGGTGTGTGTGTGCATCATTAAATGTCCAATCAAAGGTCACTTATTCCACTCTAACGAATTACCCCTTCCCATGTCGGGGGCACCCTAGGAATTCGATTCTCTATTACCTACTGGGTCTAAACCACCAAGAAACTATTAATTTGCCATATTCGATTCCATAGGAATCTCTCAACTTGAAGCTAAAAGGGTTGGAGTCCGTTCCTGCGTTGTTGTACGTCCTGTGCACCCAGCCCCCGCAGCACCGCCATGGGAACCTTAGCTGTGCTCTCGACGATCACATGGACCCATCGCTCCACACCCAGCGCATCCATGGTGGGCTTCAACCTTCCCTTCCATGTGTTGAGTATGGAGCCTGATTTACCCTTGTAATTTTCTGTGGTAAAAGAGCACATTTGTAAGGCCCCCATTATGAGGAGAAGCCATCGTGCGTGAAGGAAAATTACTCACCGGAAACCAAAATTTTCACGGACAAGAATCAGGGCGAACTTTAAAGGCCTCGGGCGGAGGCCCCCGGGACTTTTTTTTTCGCCGGAATATTATGGCCGGACGGCGGCCGGAAAGTGGTCGGAAAACAACCGGTCGGTTGGCCGGTGGTCGGTAGTCAATGGCCGATGGCCGGTGGTCGGAAGTCAATGGCCGGTGGCCGGTGGCCGAATTCAATGGCCAGTGGCCGAATTCAAAAGCGGACTTGTCTTCTCAAGGGCGGCCACACATGGGCGGATTGGCGGGTCCGATTTGGACTTATTCGCAAAAGGGCGGCTACACATGGCTGTCTCTCATAAGAGAGGGCAGCCCTTTTGGCCTATAAAAGGAGGCCATTTCTACACACATTTCATAGTGTGAAGTTGATGCAACAAGGTGAGTGTGAGGTGGTGAGAGTGAAGCAAGGCGGGAGCTCCATTAAGGGTATAATCCCTTTGTAAACTACTTCTTGTTTTGAAGTACTAAAGCCATTGAGTGGCTGTTTTCCAGTGGACGTAGCCCACATTGGGTGAACCATGTATATCGTGTGTACTCTCTCTCTCTCTCTCTCTCTCTCTCTCTCTCTCTCTCTCTCTCTCTCTCTCTCTCTCTCTCTCTACTCTATAATCTCGTGTATATAAATCTGTCTCTCTCCATTAAGTAATCTATTCAATTATCTATTTAGCTACGTCTTATTTCCTAACAACTGGTATCAGAGCAAGGTTTGCTCGTAGCTAAATTATCTCAAGGAAAGGATTCCTTGAATTGAGTGGGAGTTATGGCGGAGGGGAAGCTCAAGATTGAGAAGTTCAAAGGCAAAAACTACCAACATTGCAAGATGCAGATTGAAGACTATCTCTACCAGAAGGACCTCTATTTGCCACTAGGCGGTCTTGCGAAGAAGCCCGCAACAATGGCAGATGAAGCATGGATTGTCCTTGATCGAAAGGCACTGGGAACAATCCGGTTAAGCTTGGCGTCAACGGTGGCCTTCAGTGTTTCGGAGATGAAGACCACGGAGGACTTGATGAAGTCACTTGACGACTTCTACGAGAAACCATCGGCATCCAATAAGGTATTTCTTATGAAGCGCTTGTTCAATCTAAAGATGGCAGAGAATGGTTCAGTTGCAGAGCACCTAAATGACTTTAACACAAACATAAGTCAACTTCGATCAGTGAAAATCAATTTCGATGACGAAGTGCGAGCTCTCCTTATACTATCATCTCTACCGGATAGTTGGGACAGCCTTGTGATGGCTGTAAGTAATTCTATCTCTGGCACAAATACTCTTAAGTTTGATGATGTTGTGGGTGTTCTCCTAAGCGAGGAAATGCGAAGGAGAAGCACAGGAGAATCATCAAGTGATGCACTATTAGTGGAAACAAGAGGAAGGCTTAAGGAGAGGTTCAAAAACCAAAAGGGTCGTGATCGCTCAAGGCGGAGCAAGTCACGCACAAAGTCAGTTCTTGAATGTTGGAATTGCGGCAAGAAGGGCCACGTCAAGAAGGATTGCTGGTCCAAGAAGAAGAAGGAGACAGAGTCTCAAGAAACAAGCCAACATCGGAGGCCAATGTGGCAGGTAAAGTAGAGCAAGATGCTCTAATTTTCTCATTAGACAATGTGTCTAATTCCTGGATAGTAGATTCCGGGGCTTCATTCCATGCGACACCACACAAGCAACATTTCCAAGACTACACCAAAGGTAATTTTGGGTATGTATACTTGGGAGATGATGAAGCTTGTGAGATTGTCGGCAAAGATACAGTTTCTGTCAAAACTGCTAACGGAAATGAATGGAAGCTTAAAGATGTTAGGCATGTTCCTTCTCTTCGCAAAAATTTGATCTCTACAGGACAATTGGACGATGAAGGTCACAACATTGCATTCGGAAACAAACGGTGGAAGATCTCAAAGGGATCTTTGGTGGTTGCCAAGGGTGAAAAAGTCGGTACACTTTACTTGTGTACTGTTAGCACGCAACCTTCAGCTTGTGCAGCAACTACAGAAGTTGACAGTGCGGTGTGGCACTACCGACTTGGGCATATGAGTGCCAAAGGAATGCAAATCCTTCAAACAAAGAAGCTTCTACCAGGTTTGAAAGAAGTGGACTTAGAGTTCTGTGAAGATTGTGTTTATGGTAAACAAAAGAGGGTAAAATTTCAAAAATCAGGAAATGAAAGAAAAAATAAAAAACTTGAGTTGGTTCATTCTGATGTTTGGGGTCCTGCAAGTACACCATCACTTGGTGGCTCATTGTACTATGTAACATTCATAGACGATGCGACTAGAAAAACATGGGTTTATGTCATGAAGAATAAATCCGATGTATTTTCCATATTTCAAAGGTGGAAAGCCTTTGTGGAGAATGAAACAGGTACCAAGGTTAAATGCCTCAGATCCGACAATGGAGGCTAATATTGCAGCCAAGCTTTTGAAAGCTTTTGTGCTAGCAATGGCATTCGGAGGCAAAGGACAACCCCACGGACACCTCAACAAAATGGGATTTCGGAAAGGATGAACAGGACAATCATGGAACGAGCACGAAGCATGCGGCTACATGTAGGCCTACCGCTTGAGCTTTGGGCGGAAGCTCTAAGTACGTTTGTGTACTTAATCAATCGGTCACCCTCAACGGCATTGGATGGGGGAGTTCCAGAAGAGGCATGGACAGGTAAACCGGTGAATTATGCATTTCTCAAAGTGTTTGGGTGTGAGGCTTTCATGCACATAGATGAAGCCTAAGATCAAAGTTAGATGCAAAGTCCAAAAAGTGTTTCTTCATTGGCTATGGAGAAGGAGACTTTGGGTATCGCCTATGGAATCCTGAAGATGGTAAAATCTTAAGGAGTAGGGATGTAATTTTTAACAAACAAAATTTGTACAAAGATTACTTGGAAAGAAAACAAGCAAAAGAAACAGGTGATGAGTACATGGAGCTTGAGGACGGTGAAGACTCAAGGACTGCAAACGGTGACAATGTGCAACAACGTCAACCAAATGAGGAGCCTCAACCTATTCCCCGAAGATCTACAAGAGCAAGTAGACCTCCATAAAGGTTTGTTCCTTCCTTCAACCATCTCTTGATCTCAGATTCTGGAGAGCCGGAATCATATGAAGAAGCTATGCAACATGAATCCAAAGAAGAATGGACGAAGAGCATGCAAGTGGAGATGGACTCACTACATCGCAACCAAACATGGGAGTTGGTTGAGTTGCCTAAAGGTAAGCGAGCACTTCAAAACAAATGGGTGTACAAGCTAAAGGAAGAAGAAGGTGGGAAGAAAGGTACAAGTCTAGGCTTGTGGTGAAAGTTTTTTCTCAAAAGAAAGGTATTGACTTCAATGAAATATTTTCTCTGTTGTAAAAATGAACTCAATTAGGCTTGTCTTAAGCCTTCTGGGTGCTCATGATCTAAATCTCGAGCAAATGGATGTAAATACGGCATTCCCTCACAGTGACTTAGAGGAGGAAATATACATGCTTCAACCAAAGGGGTATGAAGTAAAAGGTAAGGAGAAAATGGTTTGCAGATTAAAGAAGAGCTTGTATGGTTTAAAGCAAGCATCAAGACAATGGTACTTGAAGTTTGATCGATGGATGTTGGATCATGGATTCACAAGATGCAACTCGGATCACTGCGTCTACACGGAGAATTTGGGAGATGGAAAATTCATCATCCTAATGTTGTATGTTGATGACATGTTGATTGCAAGTGCTAACATGCAGGACATCAAATACCTAAAAGAGGAGCTGTCCAAATCTTTTTCAATGAAATATTTAGGTGCTGCAAAGAGGATACTTGGTATGAAAATATCAAGGGACAGGACGAAGAAGACAATAAAGCTATCTCAAGAAGATTACATCAAGAAGGTACTAAAAAGGTTTGCAATGCAAAATGCAAAACCAGTTTCTCTACACCTTTGGCTGGTCATTTTAAACTAACGAAGGATATGTGTCCAAAGACACAAGAGGAGATAGCCTATATATCTAAAGTTCCATATGTTGCAGTGGTAGGTTCTCTAATGTATGCTATGGTCTGGACAAGGCCAGACATTGCACATGCAGTGGGAGTTGTGAGTAGGTTCATGGACAACCCAGGTAAAGAGCATTGGCAAGCTGTGAAGTGGATACTTAGGTATCTAAAAGGGACAGCAACAAATGCTTTGTATTTTGGAGGAACTGATGTTTTTCTAGAAGGGTATGCTGATGCAGATATGGCAGGTGACAAAGATACTCGAAGGAGCACTACTGGCTATGTGCTCACGGTTGGAGGCACAGCAGTAAGCTGGGCTTCAAAGCTGCAGAAAGTGGTTTCACTTTCTACCACGGAAGCAGAGTATGTAGCAATGACGGAGGCAAGAAAAGAAATTCTGTGGCTTCACAGATTCTTAGAAGCTTGGATTCAAACAAGACAATTGTGTCTTGTATAGTGATAGCCAAAGCGCTATCCATCTTGCGCAGAACTCAGCCTTTCATTCAAGGACATAGCACATTGAGGTGAGATATCACTTCATACGCACTCTTTTGGAAGAGGGACAACTAAAGCTAGGAAAGGTGCATACAAGTGAAAATCCTGCAGACATGTTTACAAAGGTAGTCAACAAGGAGAAGTTGAGCTTTTGCTCATCTTCAATCGGCATTCAAGGATAAGAAACAGAATGGAAAGCAGTCACAGGTTTGGTTTGGAGATCAGTCTCCAAGTGGGAGATTGTTAAGTATGGAGCCTGATTTACCCTTGTAATTTTCTATGGTAAAAGCGCACATTTGTAAGGCCCCCATTATGAGGAGAAGCCATCGTGCGTGAAGGAAAATCACTCACCGGAAACCAAAATTTTCACGGACAAGAATCAGGGGCAACTTTAAAGGCCTCAGGGGCGGAGGCCCCCGAGACTTTCTTTTTCGCCGGAATATTATGGCCGGACGGCAGCCGGAAAGTGGTCGGAAAACAATCGGTCGGTTGACCGGTGGCCGTAGTCAATGGCCGATGGCCGTGGTCGGAAGTCAATGGCCGTGGCCGGTGGCCGAATTCAAAAGCGGACTTGTCTTCTCAAGGGCGGCCACACATGGGCGGATTGGAGGGTCCGATTTGGACTTATTCGCACAAGGGCGGCTATAGATGGGCTGTCTCTCATAAAAGAGGGCAGCCCTTTTGGCCTATAAAAGGAGGCCATTTCTACACACATTTCATAGTGTGAAGTTGATGCAACAAGGTGAGTGTGAGGTGGTGAGAGTGAAGCAAGGCGGGAGCTCCATAAAGGGTATAATCCCTTTGTAAACTACTTCTTGTTTTGAAGTACTAAAAGCCATTGAGTGGCTGCTTTCCCGTGGACGTAGCCCACATTTGGTGAACCACGTATATCGTGTGTACTCTCTCTCTCTCTCTCTCTCTCTCTCTCTCTCTCTCTCTCTCTTCTCTCTCTCTCTAATCTCGTGTATATAAATCTATCTCTCTCCATTAAGTAATCTACTCAATTATCTATTTAGCTACGTCTTATTTCCTAACAACCATGCTTGCTGCTCTCAAGAGAGAGCACTGACTCGACGATGCGACCCTTACATTTGCTCATGGCTTGCCTCATGCTGGACTGCACCTGATCGCCAGAAGCTCACAATGATTGCGCCTTGTCCTCACTGCTCTACATCGAAAAAATACCCAGCAGCCTTGAGCACCAATGCATGTAGCTGCCGACACTGACCACGCGGGCTCGAAGAGAGAAAGAGTGACGGAGTGCGTGCATGTAAAGAGTGCAGTAGGCCCGGCATGAGAGAGAGAGAGAGAGAGAGAGAGAGAGAGAGAGCGCTTCTGTAAAGAGGGAAAAATCCCCCTCCATCTCCTTTCCTTCGACCTAACAAATGTTCAAAACCAAAAGTCTCTCCCTCCTCTCTCAGCTTCCAGCGTCATATCTCCCTTCTCACTCTCAAAAACACAAGAGGATCTACTGAGATTCCTCCTAATTAGATCTCAAAAAAAAACATTTTGGGCACCTACTCCCTTCTTTTTGTGAGCACTTTATCTAATAACGACATACCATTTTCATGTCTAGTTAACTTGTTTTTTAGATTGCTACTCAATTGTAAATCTTAGTAATTGGAGGATAATTGAGTGGTTCATCTTACTATAATAAAAGGGGGAGGGATGCCCCCCCCCCCCCCCCCCCCCCCCTTCTCTCTCTCCGACACATGGCAGCATGTGCTTGCTCCAGCAACTCGTGGAGTGTTTCGGTCTGTGCGCCTTGTAGTCCCCAGCCACAGCGACACACCCCTTCTAATTTGCAAAAATTCCCAAAATGCCCCTCAAATTTCATAAATTCCCAAAATACCCCCAAACTTTTGTCAAAAAATCCCAAAATACCCCAGGTTGTGAGAAACTGATTGTCTATCAAATCAAGATGCTAAAACTAGAATTTGAGTTGATTATGTAGGCTTTGGAGATGAATTGCTTCATTATTTTAGGCCTAATTCCCTTGTAGGCACCATCTGCCAAGGCAGTGAGGGTGACACACACACACACAACACACACGAGAGAGAGAGAGAAATGTTGTCTCATGGAGTGCATCGACGAGCCAAAATGACCTATGAGACACAGAGTGGTGGATCTGATACCATGTTTGTACCTTCAAGGCATGTGGCATTGCAGAAGATGCTCATATATCTTTACTATAATAAAATGGGGAGGGATTCTGCCCCCCGCCACATGGATGCATGTGCTTGCTCCGGCAACTCCAGGAGTGTTCCTTGCATGAACAGTGAGACAACGAACGACTCTCTCCACTGAGGCCTCTGCGACCGCTCTTCTCGAGTAGCGTGGCACCGTATTCGTTGGGATCATTGGGATTTGGGTGTGTGTGGGTGTGTGTGTGTGTGTGTGTGGTGTGTGTGTGTGTGTGTGTGTGTGTGTGTGTGTGTGTGTGTGTGTGTGTGTGTGTGTGTGTGTGTGTTAGGGGACCAAGACAGGGCTTGTATTTGTTTGGCAACCTCCTTTGAGAGAGAGAGAGAGAGAGAGAGAGAGAGAGAGAGAGATTAAAATAAAACTTATGTGCAGTGCAAGCTGACCAATGACTCCCATCATGTGGCGCTCACAGATAGGCGGCAAGTCACCTATGTGCAGTGATTAGGAAAAGTCATTTTGCCAAACAAACAAAATTCCTTTCGTTGACTTTGTTGAGAGGAAATTTCAAAAAATTAGGTTTTTTTTTTTGCTTTTAACACTATTGTTGTCTATTTAGAGGCGGAATTTCTCCTTTCCCGGAGCCCTACTCTATGCTTGGGAGCCCTAGACAGTCTGTGCTCGATGCTTGGCATAGCCACAACATGCTCCAGAGTCTGCGTTACCGAGGTTGATGAGAGCATGGACGAACATCTTCTTGGCCAGCAATCCCTTCCTCCTGCCCTACGTAGTGCACCTCGACATGCAAGCATACTCGGTAGTGACCACATGTGCACCAATTGCATGGGTACACAACCCATCAATGGATGTTGAGAGGTGACAAGGATCAAGAAGCTCCATCCCCCAACTCCTGAACTGCATGTAGTTCTTACACACTTGCAATACCTGATGCTTGGATCATTCTGCAGCATCATTCCATGCAATGGACAATTGTCATGTCCCCCCGACTAAGCGACATCGGCAACAAACCACATAGCAGTGTCGGAGGTGGTGCCACCACCGAAGCCGAAGGCAGCGTCGTTGTATTATACACCCATTGTACACCATATAATGACAAAGTGAGTCTTATGAAAGGTGATGCAAAATCCTCAATCCGCCAACTTTGTTAACTCTCGGTGGTGTTCTCATTAGGACCTTGCGAGAGAGAGAGAGAGAGAGAGAGAGAGAGAGAGAGAGAGAGAAGAGAACGCAAGGGGTTTGAGGGTAAGAGGGGCCATGCCATCGCCGAAGACAACGCCATTTTACTCAGGGCCTGGTCGCATGAGCTTGGAACCTTGTCTTTAAAGCAGGACTGTTGCACAAGAAGGCAGGTATCCAGGTGATCGCATGCATGATGGGAACAGACCGCCATCCAGTCTTTAAGGGCAGTATCCAGCTTGATTAACAGCCATATTTTCTCCACTATGCAAAGGGTACTGGCCCTGCTTATTAATAAAAAAATATTAAAAGAACACTTTTTAATAAACTATTATATAAAGGTAACTTTTGTTCACAGGTGCTCCCTGGCTTTTTCCTTCCTCGTTTGATTTGGGGCCATTGCAGGAGCTTAGAGCGTACGTATATGCCTCCTATTGTTAGTTGTCTAAACCCCTTGATCTCCCAGCCTCAATAGTTGAAGTAGAAGCACAACAGAGTAGACAGTACTGCTTGAATCACTCTGCCCGATCCTTGTCTACCATTTATGACTTATATTTAACCTTCAGAGCAAGATTCAAACTTCTTTCTTGCAGTACTAACTCTACTTTTTTCCTTCTATATTTTTGTTTTGTTTTGCAGGCACGTGGAAATGGAAAGACTTACTCCAGATCTTAACATGAAGTGGTGCGAGGACGATGAATTTGTGCCTCGTAGCCAACCTTGCAATCAATATTCTCAGATTTGCGGGTTTCAATCGCTGTTATCCTTAGAGTCTATGGATGAAAGTGTTCAACACTACAATCTCTCAAGTTCCCTTGCAATTAAATCCCATCCCAAAGCACTAAA
>NW_028221406.1:18202-47614 GCF_014529385.1 Adiantum capillus-veneris | reverse complement strand
TATCAATAAGTATGGGTGCGAATATGAACGAATCCTTCCTAGGGATGTAGAAAGAGTGATAACTCCAGAAGTGTTGATGCATGCTTTTGATGAGAGGGTAAGGCCTATACATACCCCTAGCAAGTCCACAGATCCCTTCGCAGATGATTACAACACCACATCGCATATATATAGACAACCATTTCCAAACCCTCAGGACCACCAAACAACACCGTCGTCATTGTAGGCATGGCTCCAATAGTATTCAACATCAAAATAGAGCTCAAACAGAGGTGGTTATCAAGCCATATTAGGGCTAGGAACACACCACCACCACCACTCCATCAACAAGATGAGAGTGGGACAAGAATGCAAAATCCAACAGAGACAGAGAGGAAACACCAAGAACAAGATCAAAGAGAAAGGGTCAAAGAGAAGAACAAACACCAAAGAGAACTTCCAATAATTATGGATTAGGAGCACCCCTAGGGGCAAAACCCTTACAATACCTTAGACCAAAAAGATCACATAGAGGAGGACTGGGAGACCCTATGCTTAGGTTTGTAGATCACCATAGGATCAGACCATCCTAGGTCCAGAAATGGGCGAACAAGAAGTATTTGAGGAACAAAGATCCCATGGGTCATGTGGCAACCTTTGTGTGCATAATTAGAGCTCACAAAGTCCTAGATTTTTTGGCCTAATTTAGAGGATTTGGATTGACTCTTGAAGAGGACGCTGCCAGCAAGTTCAATTCCATTGAACATAGGGGTTTTGAGTCAATTGAGGAGGTGTTTGATGCTTTTATTGAGGAATTCTATCAAAGAGGGATAGCTCATAACACCATCTCACAAATCCATAAATTCAAGCAAAAAGAAGGCAATCTAGTAGTGGATGAAAAAAAAAAAGTGATATCAATTCAGGTAATCACAAAATCACAAGCTCTAAAAATGGCAAACGAACCCATCATAAAAGAACCAAAAATAGATACGCCTAGCGTTGATTATAAGAGTCGATAAAACACGTGGAAAGCTAGGAAGGCTAAAATGAAAGCTAGGAACGTGAATAGAATTCCTTATTTAGAGAACTAAAACAAAGGAGAGAAAAACTAAGGAAACTTGAAGAAGAAACAAACAAAGAAGAGGAAACCCCTGAGGTAGTACCAGAGCCAAACCTATGTTAAGAAACCCAAGAGTGCTAGTTCAAGAGGATCGGTTTGGTAGAGATGCCCTCCTTAAAGACAATGATGCATGGATTAAAAATGAAAAAACTCAAGAACAGAGGTGGATGCCGTATCCATATGTGGAACTAGAGAAGTGAAGGCTTGAAATGTGCTAGAAAATGATTTAAACAGCCAAAGATCTACTAGAACCTCTAGTTGGGAGACTAGAAGATGTGATAATTGTCCCGCCAGCACCAATAATTCTACCAAACTAAGATTAAATAGAGCCATATTCTAGTGAGAAGCACAAACCAAAACCCAAAAATCCAGCACAAGGGCCAAGAATATTGTTGAATACCATGGACCAGTCTTCGGATGGATTCTACACAGGCATATCAGAGGAATATAGAGAAATAGATTATATTGACAAACTCTAAAAACAGGTCAGAGAGGCCAACAAAGTTAATGAGCTAAGCAAACGTCTAAACCAAACCAATAATAGGAGAGAAGTGTTCTTTCAGCGATAGACGACATAGGGCACAATCTCAAAAAAATCTAGAGATACAATTGTACTAGGGTGACTAAAGATATTTTCTATCTATAGACATCCAACCCCATTTGCTAAGAACACTATTGTCCTATATGGGAGAGTTCAAGGACAAATTAGATGTTGTCACAGTTCCATTCCAGAGACTCTCTTCCAAGAAACTCATTGACTGTAAAGGTCTAATAGACATTTTGTAGACACAAGTGATATGTACAATAATGTTAGTTGAGCTATTACAAATACAACCTAACATGTGGACTATGGTAGGAGACTATCTAGAGAAGTTTAGTGTGAAGGATCCTTCATCACAAATTCAAGAGGGAATCCGAGAAGTTGAAAAGACTCACCTAAATACCACATGTGTTCCATTAACAAAGTAGGAGAGTACTATGAAGGAAAAGATGGCAACACGACTCGTCCTATGGAATTTCAAGGTGTCACCACCATGGCAATTCTTGATAGTGGGGCCGGGGTAGCCATTGCTACATAAACATGGAAAAAATGGGGAAATCTTGCTTTAAGAGCAATAAGAATGAAACTGCAACTCATAGATGGATAGATAGAGAAACCCCTAGGACTTCTAGAGGAAATAGTTGTCACCTATTGCGGAATATGGGCATACATTTGCCATTGTAAATTTTGGCAAGAAGAACAACTATGAAATCATACTTGGAAGACCATTCATGAGACAATTAAAAATGATCTAGGATTGGGGGTATGACCATATTTACCTGAGGAATATGGAGACCACAGCCAATATAAATTTAAAAGACCATAGTTACAAGGATGTGACAAGAACTCATGTTGAAGAGTTGAATTCAGCTACATTAGCCACATCAGAACTTCTTGTTACCATATACATGTGGTAGTGATGTGTATGAACACACTAGGACCGCCGGGGCATTTTTTCCCTCTTTAGGAGGTTTTTCCCCCCAAGCATTGTACATACGCCCATCACTCTATGGCTATCTATCTTTCCATTGCACACTAAGTAACACACTCTCTATTGTGTGCCTTGAGCTTCCTTCATCTTCTCCAAGCTGTGTGTGTTTCTCTGCAACCCTAATTCCAACAATTGGTATCAGAGAAGGTTACGTCCTCCCGGGCTTAGTCATCCCCAGCTGCTCCAGCACACGCCTGCTCACTTTCTCCGATTAGAGTGAGCTTTGGCGAGCGTTCGTAGGTCGAAAAATATTTTGGGATAGCTTGTAGAGCTTGGTGTGCTCAGATTTTTGATTTGGGCTCATTTCGGCCTCCGTTTCCACTACAAGCAAATCTGCATAGGCAATTTCGTCATTTTGTGCAGAATTTTTGTCAGTGCCATTTTCTACATAACAGGTGCCTTACAGTCCTCTACGGTTTGTGCTATATAGCACGTGTTGTTCCCGCTCCATTTCTCCTATTTTTGGGCAGTTTTCACATCAGGTGCAACATTTACCATGGTCGACAACAACACAGATGTCTTCAAGATGTTTGCTGCTGAGGATTGGATGGGGACAATTACCCTATGTGGGCTTACATGATGCAACATGTTCCTGTGTCAAAGGGTGTCTAGAATATTTTGCAGGTGATGTTGAGGATGTTGCAGGTCTTGCTGCAAGGATTGCTGCTATTAGAGTTGTTTAGCCTACAGTAGAGCAATCTCATTGGGATTTAAAGGATGCGCAAGCTCATGCATTGATTGCGTTGTCTGTGAAGCGCACCATTGTTCCTCACATTCATTCAGCAAAATCTGCAAAATAGGCTTGGGATATATTGGCTGGTATTTATGCAAGTCGCAATGAGGCTAAAATTGCTTTGCTGCGGAAAGAGTTGGAGTCGAAGACTATGCATGAGGAAGATGACATGGACACTTTCCTTGCTGGTGTCAAGAATATCAATGAGCAGTTTATTTGTGCAGGTGAAGTCATTTCAAACAATTCCCTTGTGAAGACTCTTCTTGATGCCTTACCAGATTCATACCAGACTTTTGCTAGTACTTGGAGACTAATGACCCAAGGAAATCTTGAAATTGTCAAGTTTGATGCCAGAGCATTGCTGTTGCAAGAGTCACTTTCCAAAAAAAGCAGGACTAGGCAGCGTGCAGTTGAATAGGCTTTTATTGCTTCTCAAAGAAAGGGTGGTAACAACAATGCAACCACTTGTTATGGTTTTGCTGCGAGTGGCAAAACTTCTGTTCCTAATGCTTCTGCTGGTAGCAATTCGTTTTGAAATTATGGTGATAAGGGAAAAAGAAGATGTGTTGCCATTATTGTGAAGCTAATGGTCACTTGATCAAGCAATGTCCTAAGTTGAAGGCCAAAGAGGCTAAGAAGAAAGAGGGTGGTTCCATTGCAAATGCTGGTTCCACTACAAATGCAGCCATTGTTGAGTCTTCTGTGAAAGGAGACTGTAATGCTGATGTTGATGCAGAATGGGATTTTAGTGCAGAGTGCACTTACAATCCTGCTGTCTGTGACTTGTCAGCTGCTACAGATTCACATGTGTGGTATTTCGACAGTGGTGCTACAAAGCACATTACCTCACATCGTGAATTGTTCACCTCTCTCAAGTCTATCCCTCATGAGAATTCAGTCACTTGTGCCAACAATGCCTCTTATCCGGTTCAGGGAGTTGGAAAGATTGTGCTTACTGTTGCTAATGGCAGTTCTTTCACACTTGTTGATGCACTTTATGTACCTGGGATCAAGAAGAATCTCTTGTTTGTATCCGCACTTGCTAGACTTGGACTTGTAGTCAAATTTGTGGATGACAGATGTACAGTTCATGCTCTCAGTTTTGGTGATGAAATTGTTGCATCTGGACTTTTGTGCCGTGGGCTGTATAAGCTCACTTTGTATGACAAGTGTGGACAAAATTTTGCAAATGCTGTTGCAGATTCAAGGGCTATTTCAGATGTAAAACTTTGGCATGCACGTTTTGGTCATCTAAATTTTGCCAGTTTGCTGCGTTTGCAGAAATCTGATATGGTTGCTTCTTGGCCGCCTGTTGAAGCACCTGTCAAACATGTTTGTGAAAGCTGTATTTTGGGTAAGATGTAGTGTTCTAAGTTTCCAAAGGGGTTCAGTTCGGGCCACATGCAGGTTGCAGCTTGTGCATAGTGATGTTTGTGGGCCCATGCAAACTCCGTCCTTGGGCAATTACCTTTGCTTCGTGGCTTTCATTGATGTTACTCTAGGCATGCATGGGTATTTCCGCTTAAAGCAAAGTCCGAAGTTTTTATGTGCTTCAAACAATTTCTGGCTATGGCTAAACATGTATCGAAATGTACTATGGGCACTCTTCGTTCCGATCGAGGGCGATAGTATATGTCTCATGAATTCAATGCATTTCTGGCTAGTAGTGGGATAAAACACCAATGTACAATGCCTTATACACCTCAGCAAAATGGTGTTGCTGAGAGGAAAAACAGGTCACTTACGAAAATGGCACGATGTATGGTCAAAAGTCAAGCTTTGCCGCATTCTTTTTGGCTTGAGTCCATCATGTGTGCCACTTATGTACTAAACAGGTGTCCTACAAAAGCTTTGCAGTCAATTACTCCATATGAATCATGGCATGATAGAAAGCCTTCTATTGAGCACATGCGTGTTTTTAGCTGTTTGGCATATGCTTTGGTGCCACAAACACAGCGCAGAAAATTGGATGATAAGGCCGTCAAACATATTTTTGTTGGTTATAGTGCTGAAAGCAAAGGTTACGTGTTGTATCATCCGCAGACAAAACGTATTTAAGTTTCACGAGATGTAGTGTTTGTGGAAGATTCTGTTTAGCCCTTGCTGTCATGTACTGGAGACGGTAATGTAAGCTCGCAGGACATTTATGACACTTTGTTGCCTCTTTTTGGTGGTGGAAATACGAATGTAAGTTCCAATGAGGCAAATGTACAGCCTATGGGGTTTCTGAAAAATGTACCAAATTAGCCTATTACTGATGAAGATGTACATGATGTACTTGATGAGGAAAGGGCTGAAAATGAGCAGGCTAGAGGTATGCCAAAATGGCTGGTGTACACTTTGCGTGACAATAAATTGGATGCACCTTTGTCTAGTTGTACTCGTTCAGGCTCTCGCAATGCATCTGATCGATTGCCATAAGGCTCGACTTGTTGCAAAGGGTTATGCACAGCAAAAAGGCATAGATTATGAAGAGACTTTTGCTCCCACTTGTCGTATGACTACTATGCATTTTCTATGTGCATAGGCAGCTCATTTTGGTTGGGATGTACATCAATCAGACATTGTTACTTCTTTCTTGAATGGTGACATACTTGAGGAAGCTTATGTAACGCAGCCTCGCGGTTTTGTCAAGAAAGGACAAGAGGACAAAGTGTGCAAATGTAAGAAGGCTTTGTATGAGTTGAAGCAATCTCCTCGTGCTTGGTATGGAAACTGACACTCATTTGGTCAAACAAGGCTTTCGTAACAGTCCAACAAAAGGGTGATGTACTTCTCATTGTGGTTCTTTATGTAGATGATTTGTTGATCACTGGACCAATGAGAGACATATTGCTGAAATTAAAGCTGATTTGAATGCTACTTTCAAGAAGAAAGATTTTGGGGCTGTTGCATCATTACATGGGTATATAGTTTAAGCAGTGTGATGGTGGTATTGACTTATGTCAAAAAAGTTACATAGAGACATTGCTATGTAAATTTGTACTTAAAGGATTGCAACTATTGCCACTCCCATGGAAATAGGTTTAAAGTTGAGTCTTCATGATGCTGGCGATCCTGCTGATGTCGCTCTTTACCAAATGTTGTTGGATGTCTCATTTTATATGCAATCGAGGCCAGATATTCAGTTTGCAGTCTCACAGGTCAGCAGATTTATGTATACCGAGGGCAGTCTTCATAGCTATCTTTCTTCGTAGTACTTATTCGTGAAGCGTCCGCGATCGTTTTTTTAATTTTGGCGTTGACTTTTTTGAGAAGATTTAGCTTTTTGCTATTCGTATTGTGGCCGTTAATCTTACGTCTCACGCCACTCTATTTTGAGGACTCTTTTATTATTAACGTCTCCTTTACCCTGCCTTTTTTGGGTGACGTCTCTCACATCTTTGGACGTTCCTTCAACATCCTTCTTGCGTTTATCGTTGACAGAACGCAGTCCTCATATTTCTCTCATTCTCAATTGCGACCACCATATATGGTGTGCAGATTCTGCGATCTTATTGATAGCCGTTTTTTCGGCTCTCCGTAATTGCCATAGTGAGTTAACCCACCCTACCAGAATCATCCAAACACTGTGGCTATCCCTACCATGTCATTGTACATAGGCGTGTGTGAGTTAGGGGACTTTCCCCATATTTTATTAAAAAACCCTCAATTAGCTAGTCACTGGGCTAGTTGAGCCAAAAAAATTGATTAAAAAAATTAAAAAATATATATTATGGCCTCTTTGTGTGTAAATATTTCATTGTATATAGGGCTTAAATATAAGGATTTTTCATAATTATTTTGATATTTATTTAAATATTTATACCTAGGTGTGTGTTATTTATGCTATGTACATTGACTCACCATTACCACCATTTTTCTTACCATTTTGCATACTCTTTATTCCATAAAGAAATAATTTCATGCAAACTTCTCTTATTTTGGTGTAACTCAAAAATCCAAAAAAACTAGTTTTATTTATGTGTATATTTTTTCACAATTGTGATTTTTTCCTTCCTACATCTATTCTCTATTACTCTCATAAATTAGACCACAAAAAATATTCATCTTTTTATGGTAGACTTATAATGAGAGAGATTTATTTTGATCCCTTTATTTTTTTCCACCTATATTATTTATATTTGACATGTACATATTTTTTTAGACCCCTCAATATTTGATTTTCTTAGTTATACTATTCACTTATATCATGATCTCAACAATATATTCAATTATAGACCTACCAAAAGTAGTTCAAGGGTATGTGGAATGCATGCATGCACCATGGGGGGCTCACTCTTGGAGGTATTCAAAAGAATAATCCAAAGAAGGACCTCACAAGGACTTTGTGCAGTGGAAAAAATAGTCGGTTTTTCTGAATTTTTAAAGATCACATGCTCCCCGAATTTGAAAAGGTGATACAAACAAAAGTTGTAGCTCGTGGGCTGAACTTTCACCTCAATTTTTTTCATATTTTTTTGAGCTACGAGCTCTGAGCTATGATTTTATTGGTGGACCCCAGTTTGCCCATGCTCTGCAACCACACTCCCTCTTCCACTTTATCATTTTCCTCTTTCACACACACCTCTCCACTCATTATCCCCACCTCTCTTACCACTCCTCTCTGCACCCTACTCACCTTCTTCTCAACCTTGAAGAATAAGAGAAACCATGGTGAACTCATGTCTCCTACACACACTTCCATTCCAAAATTGACCACCTAGTCTCATTGTTCCTCATCCATATTATCCATATCTATCAAAAAACCACAAAATTCAGCCTCTTCTCTTGAAAGACAACATCATGGTGATTGATTACTCATGTTCACTTACCTTGGCTTCCAAGGAAGGTCAAGAGTGGAGAAAAAACGTACCTTCAAAGTTAGTGGACCGTCAACAAGCGTCAAAATTGACCCTACTCAAGACACTTGGAGCATCAACATTGTAAGAAATCCATATTTTCTTACCTTAAGAGTTTTTTCTTTCTTATTTGTATCCTACTTGGATACTCCCATTGTAAATATCCAATTCCATTTGTAAATCAATAAAAATACTAACTCTACTAATTTACTAACACTAACCTACTATGAAAAGTCCTATCACCTCCACTTCTCTCCTCTCTCTCTTCTTCATCTATCCACACCAACTTCTTGATAATTCCAAGCAAAAGAAATTAGATAAGTGCTGAAAATATAACCCAACCATGGTTAGAGGAGTAACCCTAGCCCTCAAATTGCTATAAAAGGAGGGTGTAGCTAGCACAAATGAAGAGCCATAAGCAAGAGCACTATGCTATAGCTTTAGAATCCAAGCTCAACCTCTCTAGAAGGAGCTCTTGAGTGGAAGCTCATTGTCTTTTGCATGCGCATGTGTTGTATTAGGGGTGATTAGCAAGGGAACTCTATGACATTGTAAGAGAGAGCGATCATTCAATTGAGAGTAGGAAATCTATCATTTCTCCTACTAGTGTAAGCCCAATATTTGCTGAAATCAAGGAGGGTAGATTTGGAGTAAGCTTGGATACTTTGTCTCTGTTCCAACGTGAAGTAATGGACAACCATGATGTGTAAGTGTCTTGGTGTTTTTTTTTAAAGTTCTTGATAGCTTGTCTCTGGGTATTGTCATCAATTTAGCCATAAATCCCACATACTGTAAGAGGGCGACAGGGTGGAGAGGACTCCCTTGGCCTTAAGACATTGATTGGGGTGACTTTTGTTGTGATGTGTTGTGGTGGTGTAATTTACTCAAGCTATGTTGAACAAACACTAATCTCACTTTCATTGGTCATGACAGATTTTTAAGAAGGTATTAGTGCAACAAGCACCCCCTCCCCCTTCCCTCTTTTTCTTACATATATAATTGTGTTTGCTTGATCACTGTCGAACATTTCAAAGAAGCCCGAGCACTCTCTCTCTCTCTCTCTCTCTCTCTCTCTCTCTCTCTCTCTCTTTACGCGTCCTAGTTCGCATCCAAAACTAGGTGGTGCCCCAAATTTGTGTAGGGTTAGGTTGCGGGTGTGTGTGTGTGTTTGCTTTTTTTTTCCAACCCCAACTCAATTGAGCAGCACGGGAGCCATATATGTATGTGTATATATATATATATACACACACACACACACACACACACACACACAACATATATATATATATATATATATATATGTATGTATATATATAGCAATACCATCAAGTTGTGATTTTATATGTGTGTGAAATGTTGTGAACGTGTTGAGAGAGAGAGAGAGAGAGAGAGAGAGAGAGAGAGGAGAGAGAGAGAGAGAGAGAGAGAGAGAGGAGAGAGAGAGAGAGATGTTGCAATACCATTGAGTTGTGATTGAATCGAAGAAAAATATCTTTGGATAAAATTCTAGCCTTTTACACCTCTTCCAAATTTCTATCAACTGGGTTTGCTTTTGCTCCAAGCCATCTCCTTGCTCCACTTCGAAGGCCGTTCCTTCCTATTTTATGGTGTTTAGCGTTTCAAATTCCTCTTTTAAATGCTTTTGGTGGTCCTCTCAAAATTTCAAACTCTAGGCGAATATGTTTCAAGTTCTAGTAATCTTCAATTCTACATCTCTTCCAAGCTTCTGGAGAGATTTTTTGGCTAGACTTTGAAAGAGGGCATCCTTGAAGAGGTGTTATCCAGTGACTAACTTCTTATTTGACTTGTGGTGGGTGCTACTCATCCCACTTATCTTGCTGAATTTTATAGAGAGCTGGAGGTGATTAGATAGACTCAAAGAGGTGATTACTTTCATCTCGATAGCCGAGACAAAATCCAGTTGGCTTGGTGGGAACAATAACATCTGTCAAGTCGAGATGCCAGGTGAGCATATTAGAGACTTGTGTAAGTAAATCCTGGAAATCTATTTTATGGCCTTGCTGACCACCGATCCACTAGAGCCCATTTCTCACACAAACTTTGCCAATTGGCTTTCTTCAAGCCCGCTAGCAGGCTTGAGGATCTAGTTCTATCCTATCTTTTCTTCTCCACCATATTAAAGTCTCCTAGTAGGATCCATTCCCCATCCATAGGGGTTTCCCTTGGACTTACCCACAATTGAGATATATCTTTTGCTGTGCAAGGTCCACAAATGTTGATGATGGTGATGGGTTGCCCCTGCCAAACTGATTGACACTCCAAGGGCTCTCCCTGATGCATGATTCAACCGCATTTGGCTAAAGATCACTATCCAAAATGGTAAGGACCCTGTCAATACCATCACGATAGAAGACTAGCTTTTGTCCCAATGCTTGCTTTCAAATATTTGAGGCATCTAAATGATGCTCTTGAATTTCTCATCAGCTAACATCTAAGCTTCGCTACTACCCCATAATAAATTGTGTTTTTTGTGGGTTTTCAAGCCCTTCACATTCCATTTGGATGTAGAGAGAGATCCATCTCTTTGAGAAAGGTCACAAAGTCCTCCACCGTAAGGAAGACATTCTCATTAATCATTTTCAAGTTTTCTTCCATTGGCATTCTCTCCACCATAGTTTGAAAGCCAACCAGCTTTGAAGTCATGTAATTCTCAAGAGTATCATCTCGTAGTACGTCAAAGAAATTGTTGTACAAAAAGGAGGTTTTAAGCTGGTCTGGTAAGTTTTCTTTTAGTGGCCGGCCGCCCTAGCTTGATATTTGAACCGTTTGCTTCAGATGTTGGAGAGATATTGCCATCCTTCACCTCCCTTGCTGAATGTAGGGGGAATGACTATCTTCTGGATCACAAGGGCAAGGGATTTTTGTAGGAGAGACAATGAGAACTGAAATCTAGGGTGGACTTAACTCCTCTTTTCTGGGCATGAAAGGAATTCATTATCTAGCCTTGAGTTTCCTTCTAGGGGTTGTCATTAGGATTGCTATGGGTTTGGCCCCTTGTTTCTGACTACTCGCTACCAATCTGGGAGGGATTTTTAATTTCCATGTTTTTTAGAGGCTCCTCTATTTCCATTCTCTCTCCCTCCGTGGTATCTACCCACATGGCTTGCACCGATGGGCACACTCTCGCAAAATCTCCAAAGACATTGCATTTGAATCAAACTCCAAAGTAAGTGCTAAAGTTAAGTGAGATCACCTTCAGGCCAACCCCACATTCAACACTAGATTCTTGGGTTGTTGTTTTCTAAGTTCTCACCAGATTAGAACCTTGTTTGCTACAATACTAGCTTTACTATTGGATGCCCCAAATAGCGGGGCTCCCAAGGAGGATGCCAAGTCTTTCATGTTATCCCTAAGCCTTAGTGGGAGGTTCAAAAACTCCTCCCACATTGGGCACATATCTTGGAAGGTATCTAGAGACCCGGAGGGTTGCAAGGAAGCACACACACCAATGATTGCTTAAAGAACATCGAGCTTTTGGAGAGAACTTGCGAGATCATAGATTCCTCCTTGAACTCAACTGAAAAGAATCCTTTCATCAAATACTTAGCATAATCCATAGTTCCACCCCAATTAAGAACTATCAGGGTATATAGCCAGTTAATGAGTTCAACCTTTGTGGGCATTCTACCGGTGAATCCAAACACAAGGGTGGAGTTGGACAGGGTGGCAAGTTGGCACTTGACTAGAGTGGGAGGAATAGCCATGAGACTTTATTCCCAACCATATGACACTCCTACGATCGTGTCAATTTGAGATGTAGGTATGATCTCAAATTAGAAACTAAATTCGTACGGAAATTGAGTAGACCCTTTCGTGAAAGGGCTACCACATCTTTACTTATCAATTTATAGAGAGAATAAAATTAAATAAGTACATAAATAATTGAACACTGTAGATGATACCTTATAAAGATATGAAAGATGAAAGTTAGTCCCTTAGATTTTTGTCTCATTGTACCAGTAGTAGTTGTAAGATTGGTGCCCTAAAAACATGATGATTGGGTTCTTCAGATCTATTCTCTTCTTGGCAAGAATAAGATAAGAAGCCTGGTGTTGCTCATTTGTACTTAGATTTGATTGTGTACTTGTTTTCATAATGTCTGGATGGCTAGGAGCTGTCGAGTCTTCAAGAAGGACCTCTCTATAGCCAGTTTCTCTAAGATTGTGCAAGAGAGTAAGGAGATGATTTTTGGGTTAGGGTAAAAACAAAACTTGGAGGATTGGTCAAAAGCTACCCATGCCATCATGTCTAGATGCGAGGATTAAGAGGTCTGTCTTGTTACACTACTTACAAATGGCCTTGGCTTGAGGTATTGTACTCTCTGTCCCTCAACGCTCGATATGAGCTTGAGGTTGCTTTGTACATTTCTCAATTCTAATTTATCACTCATAATTGTGAGTTTTGCCAAAAATAAATAAATATTTGGTGCCCTATTAGAAATATGTACACTCACTATTGTGAGTTTGGGAAAACAAAAAGAGGATTTTAATGCCCTAAGGTCAACGTTCGTGCTGTGCGCATTTGTGATGGTGCACTGAGGGTTGCAGAGTTGCTTGACATGTTTGTCTTATGCAAGCCCCCAGGGTTGGTTTGTTTCTAACATCAATTTGGAACAGGATCTGCAACGGCAATGTCTAACTTCTGATGTGCCACTATCACAGGTGGGGCCATTTGCTGAGACTCATATACTAGTAGCATTGTAAGGAATGTTATGTTTGCTATTGTGGATATATACCTTGGGCTCCTAAAATGGCACTTGTGAAGTTGTATTGTGATCCATCCGCAATCGATCACAATCCATCCATCACCGAGCCATCACCCCCTCCCTGGTCGCGATCCACGATAGTTTATTTGTGAGCTTGAGCTTGTGGTTTGTTGTGGGTGGCCATGTCAATGTCAATAGTAGTGCCCTAGTTGGGAATATGGATGAACTTGAGTGAGTTTGGAAAAACAAAAAGAGGATTTTAATGCCCTAAGGTCAACATTCATGCTGTGTGCATTTGTGATGGTGCACTGAGGGTTTCATAGTTGCTTGACATGTTTATCTACATGCAAGCCTAGGGTTGGTTTGTTTTAGCGTCAATTCTTGGTATCCGCTTTGAACATGATCTGCAACGGCAATGTCTAGCTTCAGATGTGCCACTATCACAGGTGGGGCCTTTTGCTGAGCCTCATATACTAGTAGCATTGTAAGGATCGCCGGAATGTTATGTTTGCTATTGTGGATCAATCCCTTGGGCTCCTAAAATGGCACTTGTGAATTTGGATTGTGATCCATCCGCAACCAATCACAATCCATCCATCACCGAGCCATCACCCCTCCCTTGGCTGCAATCCATGATAGTTTTTCGTGAGCTTGACTTGTGGTTGGTTGTGGGTGGCCTTGTCAATGTCAATAGTAGTGACCTAGTTGGGAATATGGATGAACTTAGTGGGCGTAAAGCACATATAGAGCAAGAGTTAATATGCATCATAAATGCATTGTCAAATAAAAGAATGTTGGATGAGTCCATGTCCACCACCTCGACCCCGAACGTCACCAAGGGTGATTGAGAATTTCAAGCTCTCAAGAAAGCCCTCCCACAGAGCATAGAAATTGAGGATGCATATATTGTGGTTGTCCCTCCCAGCTTTGATCAAGAAATAGCTCACTACCCTTGCTAGCTCCATAGTTGTTTTTGGATTCATGGGTAGAGTGCCATCTAAAACTAAACTACTAAACTAATTGTACATCCCTAATGTGCTTGGTCAGAGTGGAGCAATGGAGGTGGTCCAGTATTTGACAAAAGGGTTCTTCTCAATCAAGTTTTACAAGGAGGTTGTGATGGTCAAGTCCTCACTAAAAGCCTGCTTATCTTCAACCGATCCTTGATTTGTGTCCTACATTAGGACCCCAAATTTAAGTCCCTCGACACCTTCAAAGATATGTGCTCGATGTGGGTGGAGTTTGTTAACCTCTCGGTGTGGCTGAGAGACAATATGAAAGACTTTGTAGCCTCATTGGGAACTCCGCTTTTCGTGCCTCCTACCAAAAGGTGGGTAATACAGTAAATAAAGTTTATCTCTGGTGGGATCTTAGAAAACCACAACCTAAGAACCTAGTGGTAAATGTGGTAGTTGGCTTAAAGGTGACCCTTTTAACGTTGGCACCTTCTTTGGAGCATGCTTCAAATGAAATGAATTTGGGCACTTTGCATGAGTCTGCCTAATTGCACAAATAATGAAGGTAGTTACCATGGACAAGGAGAGAAGAAATAGAATTAGCTTAAATAAATATGGAAACCAAGATTCTTCCGCAGAAGGAAAGTCCATAGTGGGATACAAGGGGGCGGCTCCATAGCAATCTTAAAAGCTTTTACCCCATGCAAACCCAAGCAACCTGTGGGACGCATGTCTAACCTCACCATCCTATCTTATTGCAGTATTAGCGAGAACCACGATTAATTTGTCAAACCATGGGACGAAGCTGACTTGACTAGTGCATAGAGGCTACAAGAGGTTGTCAATCTTTCGGAAAACAACTAACAACTCACATCTAACTCAAGCTACACTCAAGTGACTGAAATCACCAAAAGCCAAATCGCTCATTGGCAAGCAAATCACATCCGTTACAGCATCAAATGACATCCAAACGTAACAAAACTTCTAAGAAAAATTTACAAGACCTAAGCACACATGCCTATGGTCTCAAACCCCACTTTAGGTCAAGTTCCAAAATCGCGATTATTAACAGCAGTGGATTTTTGACCTATTTGTTTTTGACCCAGAATGCATCTAAATGCTTAGCAATGATGCCCCAGTACCCCGCCTATGCTTAGTTTTCGATTTAAAAGTGTAAATCCCTAGTCATGATAAAATTAGGCTGTTGGTCGACGATGCCAAAAGCTACGAAATAATGTGAATGGCTTATGTCAATGCGTAGAGCTCTTACCTGTGGTTGCAATGCAACAAACACATTCGTAATGTGACAACCGGAGAGGGAGTAGGAAGCATGAGAAGGAGAGAAGTGAGCGACGTTAGCGCACGCTGTATTTCTTATCCAAAAACTTACAAAAATTGGCTTTTATACCTTAGCCAAGGTTTTTGGGTGGTCAAAACTAATAATCTGGAATTCTACCAAAGCTGGGAAATGACTGGCTGATACAATCTGGAAGCTTGTAGCCCCGGCTCATTAATTACAAGGTTTATCCGATAAAATAGGAGTTACAATATTTCCAATTTATCAAAATAACAAATGTTTTACAAGGAGAACTCCGAAAGATGGTGCAAAGATGGTGTTCGTGTTAGCTTGCTGCTAATACTCCCCCCCTCCTCGCCTGTGTTATCTCTTGACACAGCTTTATGGGCTGAAGTAGTCTTCAGGTTGACGGTGGGCGAGGCGGTCTTTAAATGTGTGCAGTGCCTTCTGGTATCTGATTCTTCATTCTTTGTCACGCACTTGAAGAAATTGCATGGTGACTTGATTCTTAAGCTCCACCACTGAGTAGACTACAAACTTGGATGTTAGGTTGCTTATCACCGACGCAAATATCTTCGTTCTCCAGGTGAAAAATCTAGCGTAGAATGCTTCTTGAAAGGCTAGCATATTATTCGAGGGCAGGAACATGCATCTGGCATAGAATTCATAAAGGATTTCTTCTGAAGGTTGCACACTCAGATTGTAGCATAAGCCTTTGTTTCCTTCGAAGAATGAGAGTCATGGGGATCCTGTTTGCTCAGTCTCATTGAAAACTTGTATGCATGTGAGTAGCATCCTGCAGATCTTATATAACATTGCTCAAGAGAGATCTGACAGACTCTTGAAGAATGACATGGCGCTCGGTAGGGTTTTCACCATGTATTCCTGTGTCACTTGGCCTCGCTCTGGAGCTGGCAGCCCGGGAAGTTGAGCCAAGTTTGCCTCTTCTTCTGCAGTACTTCATGCGCTTGCCATGTCCTTACTTTGGATACAGGACAGAATGTTGGATCTCTTTGTAGGGCTACATGTGCTCTTGTGAATAGAATCAGGTATCTTGGATTCTTGTTCAGCCAGCTTAACCTCCACTTTGGGTGGTCTTTATCTGCGCCATATTCTTGCATATCCTTGTACAACCTTTCTTTTACCTGTATCACTATTGCTTCAACCTTATCAACAGATCTCACTTGTCGGCCATGAGCACACTCTCCAGGGATTTGACCATCCATAGTTGAATCTGCCAGCATATTTCCCTAGCTTGGAACCATCATAACCTCTTCAACCACTGGATCTTTTTTGTCTGGCATCCGAGGCATAGGAATAACCATGTCTCTCTGCAACCATAATATCTTTGGCTCTTCTTGCATATGCAGACTCTCTAGCATCCACTGTGCTTTTATCTCCTTCGCTTCAACTGGCTCTGATGCTCTCGGATTGGACCATCCTTACCTCGCTTGACGTTTCTTCAAGAGATTCTTTGTGTGACCTTTTGCAAAGGCCACTACCTCCGCATATGACACCGGTCCATCGACTTCAACTTTATCACGAACATCCACATGCAAGCAGTTCATGAATTTTTTTAATCTCAAAAAGTCAGTATTCTCTATAGCAGTTACCTTTATGAGTTTTCTCCATAGCGCTTTAAAATCCCACACAAACGCTTGAAAGTGACCAGGCAGGCTTTGCTTTAGCCCATCTAGCCTTTGCTTCACTTCGCTCAATTGATTTGCTTCAGAATGTCGCTTCAAGGGTGTTCCAATCCAGCTTTTCTTCAGCTTGCAAGCCATCGTATCATGTTTTGGCCTTTCCACGAACCATGAGTGGGAACATCTGAGCCACTCCCTCTTGTTTTGACAAGCCGCTCTCCAGCAAAAATAGACCATAGTCCTGCAGCCACACTTCTGCATCTTCAACACCTGTAAAAGTCGGAAAACCGACCAAATCTTGCTTAGTAGCACTTGCTCTTTGCAACTGGTATCACCGCAATAGCGTCTTCGAGTTCAGTGAGAAGCAATCAGTAGCTCCTCAGTGGGGGCACCACTGATCGAAAGGGGGAACAAACCCAGCACACTCCAAACTCGTCTCTCTATAGCCAATGGATTAATCCGCAACCCTAACCAACAGAAACTCACACACACGCACACTTTCTGCCAACCTTCATAGAACAAACTCACCTTCGGGCATTCTCAGCTGTACATGTTCACAGATAAACACCTCGACATAATCGGCTTGACAGTACACCATCATACACAACCATACCTACACCAAATAAGTAAACACACAATCCCTGGGAGGCAACACAAGCCTCAACCAACACATCATAGCTCACTCAATCATTCTCTCCCTCCCTCTCTACTCACACATACACAAAACCCGGAGCCAACGCTACCACAGGCGTGGGGCACAAGACGAGATAGACGAGATGATTGATGGCAAACTCAACACGAAAAATAATCCCACCGAACTGTGAACTCACTTATCCATAGCACAAAAAAAAAAAAACAATCCCCTTACAATGGTGGCAGCTACTCTGATTGATCTCCTTCAAGCCCTTGGTGACCTTCTCTCCTTTTTCACCCTCGGCCTCTCGACATGCCCTTGGCCTTCAGCTGCCCTTATAGATGGTGGCCATCAGCTCCTCAATCCCGTGCTCTGCAACTGATGCTCACTGCCGAGTCCACTGCATATGGCCAACTCTTTCACATACTTCCTCCCCTCTCTCATCCCCAGGTAGCGCTGGCTCCTCCCTCTTCTCTATAGCATGCAACCCACGAATGCCCCCGCCTCCTTATGGTGCCATCACCCTTCTCAAGCACCCTCCTCAGCCTTGTCTCTGCACTCTTTTCACCCTGTAGCTCGTGGGCCCTCAATCTTTTGCATCTCGGCCAGCCCGGACTCTTCTCCATTGCTCCCAACCCAGCACACCTCAACGCGGCCCTCCATTGCTCACGGCCTAGCTGGCTGTAATAGCGCCATCTGTATCCTGCCCTCTGGCGCTCTCTCTCCCTCTTGCTCTAGGACAACCTTCTGGCGTCCCTGCACCCTTTCAGCCCCCGGCTCCTCCTTGGCCTTCTTCTTTTTCTCCTACGTGTCCCCCCTCCCATGCTGCTGGTGGTCCTTCCCTTTCATGTACTCCCCACTTGGCCCGCTACCATGCAACCCAACAGGCGGCTTTCCTTTTCTGTGGCAACCCATGCTCACCTCATGCAGACCAGCCGACTCCCTACAGATGGCACTCCTCTTTACTGACAGCTCAGCCCGCCATGCTCCTGATGGCGCCACCACCTTGCAAAACTCCTCTCCTTCCACCTGCAGTCGCATCATCTCTCATGCATCACTTTTTCTATACTAACTCCAAGATTTAGTTTAGTTAAAAAATCCATGTGTGGCATACTTTCCCATGCCATCAATGGGCCATTTGAATCGATTACATTAAAAAATGGGTGTTCAGATTTCTTTTGCACTGCTCGCCTACTAACACTCTTCACCATGGTGAAGAAAATTTCTCTTCCTATCTCACTGGACTTTGCACCACACCGAGAGTGATATGACTGCTATGTCATCCACTTTGAGAGTCACCAAATAACGACCTTCAAGCTCGCAAAAAACTTTGAACTCGCCCAGCTTTAGCACCCGTTCTGCATACACCATGGCACCACCACTAAGGACTTCAATATGCTAAATCCCTCCCAATATAGACCTTTGGCTTGTTATGTGTCACATCTGACAGACACATTATCTTAGCACCACGAATGACCTATACAATGCCGCATTTGGCATACACATAGCAGCAGTAGAGTGTCTTGCATGTCCTGCAGACTCTCGATCAGAATCCCATATCATAAACCTCATAGCATCTCTATCCAAAACCCCTTGTCCCACTCCCAACCTTGTGATATCAACATTTGCTCCTGTCACCTGTGATAGCAAGTAACACTTGCTGTTTTGACTACAGAGTGCTCCATCTCTGTGTACTTGTCTCCTAGCTACATCAAACACCTGCTCAAGGTCCTTGTCATTTGCCTGCAAACTACTATGCCTGGGCGTCTTGCACTTCCATTGGCCGACCACCATCTTCAGCTGTACCAACGTTGTGGGGGGATTTGTATTTATAAGGTGAGCCGGGAAGGCACTGGGCCCCTGGCTGTGAGAGGTGCGAGGAAAAGAGTTGCAGCAGACACAATTAATGGGAATAGAGCTTAAAAAAGATAGTTTACCTTACACCAAATAATCAGCAGTATCCCTGTTTTAATCAAATATTAATGGAGGAGTTTATGCTCCTTACAAGGATTGTCCTGGTTTAATCCAGGTGCTAATCAAGAAAATCAAAATTGAACGGCCTTGTACTGCCTTCAACTTCTTCCTGCCATGGCTTAGAAGCTTCGACTTCCAATGGCCTTAGGTGGTCCGATTTGGTTTAAGGTTACCGGCTTAATTCTAGGTTTGAACGGGCTTGGAGATTATGGCTTAGAGAGCTTAAGATTATGGTTATCAAGGCTAATTTTGGCTTAATGAGATTGGGGCTTCGGGTTAGGGATCGTATGAAAGCTTAGCTTAGAGTTTATGGTAATCCGAGCTTAAGCTTGGCTAATGAGATTAGGATTAGGCTTGGATTAGGAGTTTGAGATTAGGCTCGGCTTAAGGAGAGCGAGATCTTTGACTTGGAGAGCTCGTATTTAACAAGACTAATGACTTCCAAGACTAGGCTTATAGAGCTTAGGAATATGGCTAATGAGTTTGAGAAGCTTTGGCGAGGCTTATATGGGAGATTAGAGAATATTATGGTCTTCAAGGCTTAGAAGATGGAGAGCTTAATGAAATCAAGATTTTTGTTTGGCTTGGCGGGCTTATGATAATCCGAGAAAGTTTGGCTTAAGAGGGTGAGATCAAGCTTGGCTAATGAGAGTGAGATTAGGCTCAGCTTAGAGATTTTTGGATTAGGATAGCTGAAGACCTCTCACTTTCTTCCCCGGAGAGAAGGCACTCAATGAGAAGAGGAGAGGATAATAAAAAATGAGAGAGTCCAAGAGAGCCCCTCCTTTTCCTTTATAGGTTGCATGGGCACTTTACCTTGCTAAAAATAGCCTACCCATTAGCGATGTCGCTAATGGGTAGCCACCCTATGCTGTGGCACTAGCGGATATTGACCAGCGCAGAGTTCGGCGAGAGTAATGCCAAAAAAGGGCGCATGGGGCTGTTGAGCCTTTTTGCTTCATAGCCGGGCTCGTCCGAGCAGTCCTTTGGCCTCCATGACCGGGTCATCTTTTCGCGCAGCAGTCGCTCGCTGCCTGCTCGACGCCATGCTCTTCATTTTTATTTTCTTTTGGCTTCCCCCCTTATTGAATTAGGGTGGCCATTAACCATGCCCGTTAATTGGGCGGCCAGTTTTATTGGGTAGCCCTTCTTATTGCGGGTGGCCACTTGGCTCAAGAGCACTACATTTGGGCATACATATCGACCAAGGCATTGCCTCCATGACATCATTTTCCAACATCCACTGACTAGCAATATCACCGTGAATGCAACTGCCCACTCTAGTGTGTTGAATGGCACCATAGCTTTCAAGATGCAAGTATAAGTGTCCGTCAAGGCAAGGAATTATATATATAAAAATGCTTTCGTATCGGCCCACATTTGGCGTACATATCGGCACTGCATTGCATTAAGCCTGTATATTGGCCAACTAAAAAATACCTTGTTAATGGAGATAGGCCTTTGGTTGCCACCAATTCTGCTCTGATGGCTCCATTTCCCAGAATCTGTTTGCAGCTCAAAAATTACCAGATGAACTTGACTGATCAAGGCGACAAGGGCGGTTCGGAACCGGCCCCGGCGATACATAAATTGGCCATATCTTGCCAACCGAAACCCCGATCGACAAACTGAAAAGACCGATATGCTCCTGGAAGTGAGCACTTCGGACCCATGCATTCCTATCATCTTTGACCTTTTATCAGCAAGTGCTCAATCCGGTGCGGTTCTGCTACTGACTCAACTGAAAACTGTCATAACTTCTTATCCGTAGCTCCAATTGACGAGCCGTAAAGACAGGCATGTAGAGCCCTTCAAGTACTTCAAGTTTGATTAATAAAAACCCAGTTATGAACACTTCAAAAATAATCACTTCTTAGCATTACCAAGACATCTTTTTGCCCTTAGAACCGCACCTGGCACACTTTTAGCTTAAAATTGGCTTGTTTCCAAGTCCTTATAACTGTTGAATAATAATGTGAGATTCAAATACACCTGATTGGCATCCATTTGCTCATTTTATTGTCATGGGAGCGGAGCGACACAACATCCACCCCGGCCTCTGAACCTGCATAACCTTCAGTTTGTGCCAACCGGTCTTCAAGCTGCGTCTACTATAAATACCTTAAGTTACTTGTCATCAAGCTCACGTAGGTGAGACATGTAAAAAAAAAAAAGGTTTAAATCATAGCATCAATAGTCTAGCTCAATTATGTGGTAGCTGTCCTATCATAAATCTTTGAACCATAGTGGTCGTATCTCCAAAGCATTCAAATATAAAAAATCTGTTTAGTGAACCCCGCCAAACTCAAGTGCCCCAGTTAATTATGCACATGGCTTGACCATCAGCTCGCTTTAGGGAACCCTGTGAAGCTCAAGTATGCCTTACTTTGGGTGGTCAAGTTATTTACTTCAAGTTCTAGTAGCAGAACCATCTCAAAAGATGTGAAGATACTATAGCAACTATCCAAAGATGTCAACTGGATGCTAGCCATGTAAGCTTATTGATCATATAATAAAAAACACTTATGTATTAGCATACATAAAAAAAAAACAAATCTACTGCCAAGTAACCTACTACAGGAAAATAAATGATATCCTTGAATCTACAAGTTGCTCTTCAATAGCTCCCAAGATCAAATGGGATAATAAGAAATTGCCCCAATAGTGGCGCACCATAATATCCACATGAGCATACATATCCTGTATCAATCAACTTCAAGCATTTCTGCTCCAAATATGCTATTCTAGGATCTAGTAGAAAGAAACCACAATATATACCCAAAAATACCCATCCATGGTGAACCTTCTTTTGAAGATCTGTTGAATCACCTGGATCAAATACCATTAAGATCACATAGCATTGATGGGCTCCACAATATACTAGAGCCTCACCTGAAGCATAGTGCACCACCCACATCTCATAAACTTTTGGTAACTTAAGGTCATTACCAACAAGAATTAAAGAATTATGACTCCCTTTTACTGGTAGTAGCCAGAACATCACTGACATAAGAATTACTAGGAATAATATCCAAATCCAGCCACATTTGGCACATTGTCCCAAGAAATGAAAAATCCTGTGCAATTTATGCAGTATCAATGATTTAGCATCATCTCCCCCTCTAGCTTCATAGCCATTACGAAAAACCTTAGGATTTCCTGGACCTGTATCATCAGAGAGATTTTTACATGGTTTTTGAGTTTGATAGTGGAAAATAGCTTTATCATGAAGATCTTCATCCTTAGTGGAAAATAGCTTTATCATGAAGATCTTCATCCTTAATCTCCATCTTTACCTCCCACCTCGGCTCGTCTCACGTCGGGTTCACCAAGAATGTCGGGGGATTTGTATTCGAAAGGTGAGTAGGGAAGGCACTGGGTCCCTAGCTGTGAGAGGTGCGAGAAAGAAGAGCAACAGACACAATTAATGGGAATAGAACTTAAAACAGACAGTTTACCTTAAACCAAATAATCAGCAGTATCCCTATTTTAATCCAATATTAATGGAGGAGTTTATGCTCCTTACAGGATTGTCTGTTATTCCGTGTAATCCAGGTGCTAATCAAGAAAATCAAAATTGAACTACGTTGTAATGCCTTCAGCTTCTTCCCACCATGGCTTAGGATCTTCGACTTCCAATGGCCTTAGGAGGTTCGATTCGGTTTAAGGTTACCCGCTTAATTCCGGGTTTGAACGGGCTTGGAGATTATGGCTTAGAGAGCTTAAGATTATGGTCATCAAGGCTAATTTTGGCTTAATGAGATTGGGGCTTTGGGTTAGGGATCGTATCAAAGCTTAGCTTAAAGTTTATGGTACCTGAGATTAAGCTCGGCTAATGAGATTTGGATTAGGCTTGGATTAGGAGTTTGAGATAGGCTCGGCTTAAGGGGAGCGAGATCTTTGACTTGGAGAGCTCGTATTTAACAAGACTAATGACTTCCAAGATTAGGCTTATAGAGCTTAGGAATATGGCTAATGAGTTTGAGAAGCTTTGGCGAGGCTTATATGGGAGATTAGAGATTATGGTCTTCAAGGCTTAAGATGGCTAATGAGAGCTTAATGAAATCAAGATCTTTGTTTGGCTTGGCTTAAGCGGGCTTATGATAATCCGAGAAGGTTTGGCTTAAGAGAGTGAGATCAAGCTTGGCTAATGAGAGCGAGATTAGGCTCAGCTTAGAGATTTTTGGATTAGGATGGCTGAAGACGTCTCACTTTCTTCCCCGGAGAGAAGGCACTCAATGAGAAGAGGAGAGGATAATAAAAAATGAGAGAGTCCAAGAGAGCCCCCCCTTTTCCTTTATAGGTTGCATGGGCACTTTAACTTGCTAAAAATAGCCTACCCATTAGCGCAGTCGCTAATGGGTAGCCACCCTATGATGTGGCACTAGCGGATCTTGACGAGCATAGAGTTTGGCGAGAGTAATGCCAAAAAAGGGTGCATGGGGCTGCTAAGCCTTTTTCGCTTCATAGCCGGGCTCGTCTAAGCAGTCCTCTGGCCTCCATGACTACGTCATCTCCTCGCACAACAGTCGTTCGCTGCCTGGTTGATGCCATGCTCTTCAATTTTATTTTCTTTTGGCTTGGCCCTTTATTGAATTAGGGTGGCCATTAACCATGCCCTTTAATCGGGCAGCCAGTTTTATTGCACGGCCATTTTTATTGTGAGCGGCCACTCTGCTCAAGAGCACTACATTTGGGCATACATATCGACCAAGGCATTGCCTCCATGACATCATTTTCCAACATCCACTGACTAGCAATATCACCGTGAATTCTATTGCCCACTCTAGTGTACGTGTTCAATGGCACCACAGCTTTCAAGATGCAAGTATAAGTGTCTGTCAAGGCAAGGAATTATATATATATAAATTCTTTCGTATCGGCCCACATTTGGCGTACATATCGACACTGCGTTGTGCATTAAGCCTGTATACTGGCCAACTCAAAAATACCTTGTTAATGGAGATGGGCCTCTAGTTGCCACCAATGCTGCTCTGACGGTGGTACACCTAAGGTGTCTCGGACCACGGAAAGTGTCAGCAGCAGGTAAAGGGCAGCAGACAGTGTGATAGTAGAAGGCTTGGACAAGTACCAGGTACAACCGGGAATAGGTCCCAGAAAGATGTGTATGCCAGATGTGGCAATTAGCAGGTCAGGCATCGGTTTTTAATCTCTCATAAGTAAACTGCTCGTCGATTCTGGGAATTTACTCTATGACAAATCTATGGTCCCATTATTTGGCCATGAGGTTTTTTTTGGAGGGCTCTTTCAAGGACTAAAGATTGAAGTGAGGTTATTTGTTATAATTACGGCAAGTTCGGGATGGCCCACAATCAGGGTGACCTCCACTACCGGCAAATTACAAAGCAATTGAAGTGCGACTCGAAAGGGGCTGCTACGGCTACTTGAAGCCGGGAGTACTTGGATGCGGCTACTGCGGCCTCATGGTCCACCAACTTGGCGGTGCTTGGGATTGCGATCGACCACAGGTGGGAATGTCCGCTAAGGCGCAAGATAAATTTTTTTGAAAGGTTTGCCATGCTAAAAAAACGAGGCAGTAAGCTGCAGTTGGCTGGAGAACAGGGTACGCTGTCTTTGGGAGGCCATTGCATGCAGGAATGTGGTCCCATCTGTGGTGTCTGCATGCGGAGAGAGGAGTCAGCTAAGGGGGGCCGCATGCGGTTGGCCAAATAAGGAGAGAGGGCCGCTTGGGCCATGCATGATCGGAGGGGAGCCAAGTGGTGGCGGCATGCAGTTGAAGGGGAAGGAGCCAGAGAAGGGCGGCCAGTAGGAAGAGATTGCGGCGCGCGCCAGAGCCAGAGGACTGAGCCGTGGGCTGGGGGCACAGGACAGAGCCAGGCCAAGGGCGGGCTTGAGAATCTGGGAAGGCAGGGTCGAGGGGAGCTTGAGGAAGCACAGCCGAGGGGGGCAGCCTTGCAGAGATGTGGAGGAGAGCTGCAGTACGGGCTGAGGTCCACGGGGTGGCGCAGATTCCAGCCTTGAGGTGGTCATGAGGGCAAAGTCAGGGGCAGCCGGGGGATACTGCCAGGTGCAGTAAAGGCAGTGCTACAGTAAGGGGCCGCCATAGGCTGCATGGCCGCCAGGTGATAAGGAGATCCGATAGAGGGCATATTGCAAGAGGAGGTGATGCAAGATAAGAGAGAGAAGTGCCGCGAGCTACAGGTGTAGAAGAGGAGGAAGTAAACGCTGCCGAGAAAGTGAAGGAGAGGAGGCGGGTATGGTCCGAGAAGGTGTCGAAGCTGCAGAGAAGGGGCACACAGGGGCCGCCATGGGCTGCATGGGGTGGAGAGAAAGAGGGGCAGTCAGTTGAGTAAGGGAATTGCTTGCGAAAGGCCACCACAAGGGCTGAGCGGATTGCATCCAGTCGGCGGGCACCATCATTGTATTTCGATACCGTTTTGTGATACATTGAGTGCTTGTGGGTGTCTGAATGGTTTGAATTCGATTTCTTTTTTTCCCTCTAATCTCGTGCAGTAGGTCCGTGGTAGTGTTGGCTCCGGACAGGTTGCATGTGTGTGGAGAGAGAGAGAGAGAGAGAGAGAGAGAGAGAGAGAGAGAGTGATTATGGTTATAGATTGGGTGTGATTTTGTATGCGGTCGAGGCTTGCGAGGTCTTCCGGTGTGTGTTTACAGAGTTGTGTGCAATGGTGTGTGTGTCGATAAAGCTGATTGTGTGTAGCCGGTGATTGTTAGAAGGTAGTCTTTATTGTGAAGGTCGGCAGAAAGTGTGCGTATGTGTGTGATTCTGTGTGGCTTGGGGTGTTGGATTTAATGTTTATGTAAATAATATCTATCAGTTTTCTTCTTATGCACTGATATATTGCCTAAATAATGCTATGGTTGAGCATAAATGCTCAACAAGGGGTCGGGCAATGATGGTACACCTAAGGTGTCTCGGACCATGGAAAGTGTCAGCAGTAGATAAAGGGCAGCAGGCAATGTGATAGTAGAAGGCTTGGACAAGTACCAGGTACAACCGGGAATAGGTCCCAGAAAGATGTGTATGCCAGATGTGGCAATTAGCAGGTCAGGCATCGGTTTTTAATCTCTCATAAGTAAACTGCTCTTCGATTCTGGGAATTCACTCTATGGCAAATCTATGGTCCCATTATTTGGCCATGAGGTTTTTTTTGGAGGGCTCTTTCAAGGACTAAAGATTGAAGTGAGGTTATTTGTTATAATTACGGCAAGTTCCGGATGGCCCACAATCGGGGTGACCTCCACTACCGGCAAATTGCAAAGCAATTGAAGTGCGACTCGAAAGGGGCTGCTACGGCTACTTGAAGCCGGGAGTACTTGGACGCGGCTACTGCGGCCTCATGGTCCACCAACTTGGCGGTGCTTGGGATTGCGATCGACCACAGGTGGGAATGTCCGCTAAGGCGCAAGATAATTTTTTTTGAAAGGTTTGCCATGCTAAAAAAACGAGGCAGTAAGCTGCAGTTGGCTGGAGAAGAGGTGACGCTGTCTTTGGGAGGCCATTGCATGCAGGAATGTGGTCCCATCTGTGGTGTCTGCATGCGGAGAGAGGAGTCAGCTAAGGGGGGCCGCATGCGGTTGGCCAAATAAGGAGAGAGGGCCGCTTGGGCCATGCATGATCGGAGGGGAGCCAAGTGGTGGCGGCATGCAGTTGAAGGGGAAGGAGCCAGAGAAGGGCTGCCAGTAGGAAGAGATTGCGGCGCGCGCCAGAGCCAGAGGACTGAGCCGTGGGCTGGGGGCACAGGACAGAGCCAGGCCAAGGGCGGGCTTGAGAATCTGGGAAGGCAGGGTCGAGGGGAGCTTGAGGAAGCACAGCCGAGGGGGGCAGCCTTGCAGAGATGTGGAGGAGCTGCAGTACGGGCTGAGGTCCACGGGGTGGCGCAGATTCCAGCCTTGAGGTGGTCATGAGGGCAAAGTCAGGGGCAGCCGGGGATACTGCCAGGTGCAGTAAAGGCAGTGCTACAGTAAGGGGCCGCCATAGGCTGCACGGCCGCCAGGTGATAAGGAGATCCGATAGAGGGCATATTGCAAGAGGAGGTGATGCAAGATAAGAGAGAGAAGTGCCGCGAGCTACATGTATAGAAGAGGAGGAAGTAAACGCTGCCGAGAAAGTGAAGGAGAGGAGGCGGGTATGGTCCGAGAAGGTGTCGAAGCTGCAGAGAAGGGGCACACAGGGGCCGCCATGGGCTGCATGGGGTGGAGAGAAAGAGGGGCAGTCAGTTGAGTAAGGGAATTGCTTGCGAAAGGCCACCACAAGGGCTGAGCGGATTGCATCGAGTCGGCGGGCACCATCATTGTATTTCGATACCGTTTTGTGATACATTGAGTGCTTGTGGGTGTCCTGAATGGTTTGAATTCAATTTCTTTTTTTCCCTCTAATCTCGTGCAGTAGGTCCGTGGTAGTGTTGGCTCCGGACAGGTTGATTGTGTGTGGAGAGAGAGAGAGAGAGAGAGTGATTATGGTTATAGATTGGGTGTGATTTTGTATGCGATCGAGGCTTGCGAGGTCTTCCGGTGTGTGTTTACAGAGTTGTGTGCAATGGTGTGTGTGTCGATAAAGCTGATTGTGTGTAGCCGGTGATTGTTCGAAGGCAGTCTTTATTGTGAAGGTCGGCAGAAAGTGTGCGTATGTGTGTGATTCTGTGTGGCTTGGGGTGTTGGATTTAATGTTGATGTAAATAATATCTATCAGTTTTCTTCTTATGCACTGATATATTGCCTAAATAATGCTATGGTTGAGCATAAATGCTCAACAAGGGGTCGGGCAATGATGGTACACCTAAGGTGTCTGGGACTATGGAAAGTGTCAGTTGTAGATAAAGGACAGCAAGCAATGTGATAGTAGAAGGCTTGGACAAGTACCAGGTACAACCGGGAATAGGTCCCACAAAGATGTGTATGCCAGATGTGGCAATTAGCAGGTCAGGCATCAGTTTTTAATCTCTCATAAGTAAACTGCTCGTTGATGCAGGGAATTTACTCTATGGCAAATCTATTGTTCCATTATTTGGCCATAAAGGTTTTTTTTGGAGGGCTCTTTGAAGGACTTAAGATTGAAGTAGGTTATTTGTTATAATTGCGACAAGTTCGGGATGGCCCACAATCAGGGTGACCTCTACTACCGCAAATTACAAAGCAATTAAAGTGCAACTCGAAAGGGGCTGCTAGGGCTACTTGAAGCCGGGAGTACTCGAACGCGGCTACTGCGGCCTCATGGTCCACCCACTTGGCGGTGCTTGGGATTGCGATCGACCACGGGTGGAAATGGCCGCTAGGGTGCAAGATAATTTTTTTTGAAAGAATGTAACCCATGCTAAAAAAACTATGAGGCATGCAAGCCATGCAGAGTGAGAACGAGGCAGTAAGCTCCAGTTGGCTGGGATGTCTGTGGTTGGGCACTGTCTTTGGGAGGCCATTGCATGCAGGAATGTGTGGTCCCATCGGTGTGTCTGCATGCGGAGAGATGAGTCAGCTAAGGGGGGTCGCATGCGGTTAGCCAAATAAGGACAGAGGGCCGCTTGGGCCATGCATGATCGGAGGGAGCCAAGTGGTGGCGGCATGCAGTTGAAGGGAAAGGAGCCAGAGAAGGGCGGCCAGTAGGAAGAGATTGCGGCGCGCGCCAGAGCCAGAGGACTGAGCGTGGGCTGGGGGCACAGGACAGAGCCAGGCCAAGGGCGGGCTTGAGAATCTGGAAGGCAGGGTCGAGGGAGCTTGAGGAAGCACAGCCGAGGGGGGCAGCCTTGCAGAGATGTGGAGAGCTGCAGTACGGGCTGAGGTCCACGGGGTGGCGCAGATTCCAGCCTTGAGGTGGTCATGAGGGCAAAGTCAGGGGCAGCCGGGGGATACGGCCAGGTGCAATAAAGGCAGTGCTACGAAGGGGCCGCCCATAGGCTGCATGGCTGCCAGGTGATAAGGAGATCCGATAGAGGGCATATTGCAAGAGGAGGGTGATGCAAGATAAGAGAGAGAAGTGCCGC
>NW_028221406.1:0-18002 GCF_014529385.1 Adiantum capillus-veneris | reverse complement strand
TCAAATTTCTAATGTACAACTGGGAGGGCATTCAAGAAGTTGCGCCATCTCCGAATTTGGTGGGCATGCATATCCTTTCATAAATATTCATCCAACTCGCACTTGTTATCTGCAAGAGCCACCCACTCCATCTTCATCGGCTACGGAGATCGTCTTGGAGTCAAGGCATATCGCCTCCATCAACCCGAGCTCCACAAATTTATTCATGCGCGCACCGTCATTTTTTATGAAGATTTTATCCTCCAAGGCATTCCTCCCTCTAGTACTCACTATCATCCTCATGATGTCTCTTCACATGCTCGCTATCCTGCCCATTCTTATGCTCGCGGCCCGCCTCCTCGAGAACCTCCGCATGACCCTCCTCTTACCCCCTCATCACCCTCCTCATTTAGCAATCGGGCTGCATGCCGCCATCTAGAGCACACCTCCCATGTATTGCCCTCCCTCTCTCCCATGCGCTATGCTTACACATTCTCTCCTCCTACTGTTGTTGCATACACACAGCCCACCATCCCACATAGCGCAGCGCCCCACCCCAGTCTCATATTCAGCTTGCACCACCATCCCAAGCTGCAACCCCACCTGCAACCTCACCAGGCACTGTCGCCAACCCCACCTGTAGCTCTCCACGGCTTGCCCTCCTCAACCATTTGTGCTCCTTGGGCGCCTATCAACCTCCACCATCCCCTCGCGGCATCACACGGCCCCCCGTCCCTACTACACCATCATCTTCTTATTTCCTAGCTCGCAACACAGTAACCTCCCATAATCCCTCTCTTGGCAGCATTTCCACCATCGACCACCGGCCTTGCGAACCCCAGCCTTGCCTATCATGGTTCAAACCTACCCAACTGCCCGTAAGAGCTTAATGCCCCTTCTTGCTCCCTCATTGCTGGCAGGTCCTACCATCGACCACCCGCCTTGCAAACCCCAGCCTTGCCTATCATGGTTCAGACCTACCAAACTGTCTGCAAGAGCTCAATGCCCCTTCTTGCTCCCTCATTGCTGACAGGTCCTACCCGAGATCCATCTCGCTCCGCATCATCATATCACGCACCAACCACCTCAACATCGGTTTCCTCGCTAGTGGATGATTCTCATTCCACTACCTCAAATCAACCTATTCTATCAAGGATCGACGAGGTTGAACCACTTACGTAAACCTCGGCGACATCTCCTACCACCTGCACCTCGTCGGACTCATCGTCATCTGCACAACATCTTGACCAGGCGGCTTCTAGTAGTCGCGTCCGCACATGGTCATTAGCAGATATTTACGCTGCTACAAGCTTCTCCGTTGTTCTCCAAGAAGAACTTCATTCGACCACCCACCCGCTCCAGTAGAAGATGTTCTGCCAATCTCGGTCGTCGATGCCCTCTCATCCAGTGAGGAAGATTTATGGCATGAAGCAATTCAAGTTGAGCTTAAGGCACTTGAAGAAGCCCATACTTGGGATCTCGTTCCATCGTCAGAGCATCACAATATAGTCACATGTAAGTGGCTATTGAAGAAAAAATTACTTCTCCGATGGCAAAATCAAGCGTTACAAAGCCAGACTTGTCGCTCACGGCTATACGCAGAGTATGGTGTAGATTATTTTGACACATACTTCCCTGTTCTTGGCCTGACTGCATTTAGACTTTTAGTCGCTATAGCTGCAAAGTATAATTTGCCTCTACATCACCTTGACATTAAAACTGCTTTTTTGCACGGCTTACTCTATGAGCTTGTTTACATGACCCAACCACCACACTTTGCAAATCCCTATTATCCCGATTATGTTTGCAAGCTAAATAAGCCCATATACAGCCTTAAACAATCTGCACATGAATGGTATACACACATACACAATTATCTCATTGGTTGTGGTTAGGAGCGACTCACTGTCGACTTCAATATCTTTATCTCGCGTACAAGTGATGGCATTGCCATTCTGGGTTTATTTGTGGATGATATCCCACTCATCGGCACCACCGAAATCATGGTATTGTGCGCCATCGACTGTCTCCAACAAGAATTCCTTGTCAGCGACAAGGGACCCATGACATATTTTCTCGGCATTCAAGTCCTTCGTGACCCCTATGGCAAGTGGATCAAACTCACCCAGGTGGCTATATCTTCTCTCTTTCAGGTGCACCCATATCTTGGCAAACAAAGCGACAATCTTCAATTGCCTCTTCATCAATTGAAGCTGAATATGTTGATGCCGCTCTTGCTTCCAGGGAAGCTCTATGGATTTCTGAGCTCATTCATGAATTTCAACTCCCATACCCTATCTCGGGAAGAACCAATAACCCTCTACTGCAACAACCAATCTTCAATTGCTATGGCTGCTTCCCAAGTTTCTCCAGCAAACTTAAGGACATCAAAATCAGTTATCACTTCATCAAGGAATTAATTGGTGGCCAATGGATTTTTAAAGTTGCAATATGTGCCAACTACACACAATTGGGCTGATTTTCTCACCAAATCAGTACCTGCTACCACCCAAACTATAGCAGGTTGCAATTTGTCACTTGTGCCAACTGCTTGCACACCTCCTTAAGGGGGGGATTCTCCCATGTAATGAGGTGTTCATCGTTACGGGGGGATACGAAATACCCTTTTACTATAACGGTGTACCCACTCCCCTAAATCATCTCCCCCTAATTTAGCTAATTTCCCTCCATCCTAGCACTTACCTAAACGGATCCTCTTGCCTAATGTATATAAGGAGACCCTTGTTATGTAAAGCGTGTGCAAGTTTCATCTCTTTTTATCAATACAAGTTAGCTTTTACTCTCTTGCTACACTGCAGTGTCTTTCATTATTAACTTTGATTAGCTTAGGTTGTTATTCATCAATTAGCATTAGTTCCTATTGCTTCACAGGAGCCCCTCCTTCCAAGATAGTTGGGTGAGGGGAGGTGAGATTGGGAACGCTCGGTCACAGAGGGCCCGCAGAGGTCTACAAGAGTGTGCTACAAAGAGGGTGCTTCAGGGGGCGCGAAGAAGCTTCAGGAAAACCACCACATGTAGAAGGAGGGGACATGACAACACTGTACTCCTGCAAGTCTCGGCCTTTATACACGCCAGCTTTCCACTCTCTGGCACTTGGCCCTCATCGGTCCTACTCCATGCGTTATCACAGGCTAGTGCCCCTTTTTTTTTATGCCGCCCATCTCCATGGGAGACTAGCCAGGCTCGACATAGTTTTTTTAAGCTGAAATCTAAAGGGAAGGACGAAGAAGAGGTTTTGGAAAGAGGTTCCTCTCACACATCATGCGTGGCCTACCATTCTCTCTCTCTCTCTCTCTCTCTCTCTCTCTCTCTCTCTCTCTCTCTCTCTCTCTCTCAGCAGAGGACCAGCTTTCTCTGGCTTTCTCTCTCCACCACCTGTGAGAAACTCCTCTTTCTCCCATGTGCAGGATTGGGGAGTGTTGCTCTCTCTCTCTCTCTCTCTCTCTCTCTCTCTCTCTCTCTCTCTCTCTCTTTCTCTCTCTCTCTCTCTCTCTCTCTCTCTCTCTCTCTATATATATATTTATATATATATATATATATATATATTAATACCCGTGCATAGCTTTTTCTCTCTCAGGTCAAGGCAAATATGAGGGGAAGGTAGGCCCTTCTTGGGTCGAGGGAAGACACAACTGTGTGCCTTTCTTGCGAGCAATCTGCAGCTCAAGGCTACCTTGGATTGCGCAAAGGTTCTCCGACGATGGCGAGTGTAGCTTGGGGAAAGGGAATCTTACGAGAGAATCTACGAAACTACTGATTTTCTTTCAAAACATATTAAGTGTACAAGTGAAGGGTGAGTTAGGTTGCCTTCCCAATCTCCAAAAAAACAAAAATTCTTTCAAAACTATTAAATACATAAGTGGAGGTTGAGTTTAGGAAATGAAAACACATATGACAATGGAAAGTCAAAAGACATATGAAGGTGGAAAATCAAAAGACCTTTTGTGTCCATATAAAGAGATGTTTACTTTCTCTTTTATTTTTTGTTTATCATTTCTTATCTTCAAAGTATCCTCTCTCTCTCTCTCTCTCTCTCTCTCTCTCTCAATGTTGTATCAATCCTTTTCAGCTAACACTGTTGCAAATCTACGTGCTTTGTCAGTGTCCGTTGCTACGTGCTATAGACTAGCGCATCAATTTCATTGTTTTTAAGGGAATCTTTGAATTAGGAATACCTTTCTTTTTTTTAAAGCCAGTAGGGTGGTATAGATTAGGTCTCCCCAATCTTAATCTCGAAAAAAGAAAAAATCCCAAGAATCTGAAACTAATCCTAAGAATCTGAAAAGCGAAGGTCTTGCTTGATTAAAAAATAAAATGATTATCACGGGGTTCTCTCTCTCTCTCTCTCTCTTCTCTCTCTCTCTGTGTGTGTGTGTGTGTGTGTGTGTGTGTGTGTGTGTGTGTGTGTGTGTGTGTGTGTGTGTGTGTTGTGAGAGAGAGAGAGAGAGAGAGAGAGAGAGAGAGAGAGCGTGTCTTGGCTGCAAGCAGGCGGCTATGAAGCACAGTTAACGATATTTGCAAGACTTTGCCTGGCTGCCAAAGGTCAATATAAGACATCATGAAAAATAAAAGCAGTTTCTCTTGAGGCCTTGCGGCACCGGCACGCATACACACGCAAACTTGGTAGGCACAAAATGAAGGTTGTCCCGATCTCTGCATGGCAAGGAATTATGAGAAATTGCTATGGAAGAGGTTTCACATGTATGTCTTGCAGCGTCTGGTTAAGTGCAAGAGGAGTCAATTTGGTGGCCGAAGTAAGGAATGGGAAGGAATGTCGTTGGGTTGGTGAGAGAAGCAGTCACTCGATTGGTGGGAATCTTTTGAGTTAGGAGTACCTTTTATTTTTTTTGAAGCCATTAGGAGATTTTTTTAGCTTTTTTTAAGCATACCTTTAAAAAGTTTTTGTTTGGCCACCTGTCCCACGCTCACAATTGCCCCTGATTGCCAGCATTAAAATGCTTTTTAAGGCTATTTGTGGCATACCTTTAAAAAGTTTTTTCCTTGGCCACCTATCCCACGCCTGCTTTAAAAAACTCCTCCTTAGCTCCTCGTCAACCCCGTATTTAAAAAAAAACCTCAAACAGATGATCATATGGTTCCAACCAACCACCTCATGAACATTACCCAATTTAAAAAGATGCTTCTTGAGATCTCTACTGGGAATAGCATGATCATCCCAATCGTTGACAAACTTTAGTTTTCATAGCTTCCAATTGAAAGATTGCTAGATATCGGCATTCAAGCAGTAAACAAACCTAAGCTTACCAATGATGATCAACCTCTACATAAATTCATAATACCATTCAGTGCAAGGATATCTAGCTACCCAACTTTAGCACTTCTAAGAGACCCAATCAAATGATCTTGAAAACCCTCTTTGACTTCCTAAAAGCCGCATTTGGCATACACATCATCACAATTGGACCTGTTGAACACTGCCTCAAGTATTGCTTCAACCATGCTCCCATTTGCTTGCAACTCTCCATGCACCAGCTTCTGACTTGTCCATGGGAAGACCAAGTTTGACTTCGCCATCATTGCCAACCCCTAGTTGAGCATTCATACTCAACCAAAAACATGACTACTGAAACTGGAAAACTGCAAAACTAGTAAACATTGTGAGCAAACCAAAAAAGCACTACTGTATGTACAAAGTTTTATTCGCAGCAAGTATAAATCCTATTTTGGTGGATTGACCAACCCCTACTATCAAAACTTGATGCACTATAGGCACCAACTCTCTCTCAAAATAGAGCTTCAGCTTCACTCTATTCACATTGTGCTTAAGAAAACGACCATTCACTTGCATCGGCAAATAGATGTTATTGGGAAAACCTATTGGACTTTGTAAGGGCCCGTCCACTTCTTCTTGAATTTTTTCTAGAAGGTAAAGTCCAGATAGCTCTCGTACTTTATCACTGAACTCTGCTTCTCTTGCAAGTGTTGGTTGAACTTCACTACTCTTTTCTCCCGCTGCTTCACATAGAAATCTGATGTTGCCTCTCGATCCATCTTCAACGCTTCAAGACTGGTAACCTTATCCTACAAAAGATCTTGATGAGACTTATAAATCTTCCACACACCTTTCAATGCACCTAATTGCACGTTGGTGCCACCAAAGTTGGTCTGTGCTAGGAAGTGTGCAATGTAATGCAGAGTATGCTGAGAGGTGCATGGCAAAGTTTTGAGACAGTTGTGAGGCCTGGGTAGGACAGTGTCAACTGAAATATATGCTTAAAGCACCTTTTTAGGCCAAGAAGTCCTCTGTAGTGCGTTTATTTGGATGGTAGTCAAAGTGCCCGAGATGCTGAGTTGGTGCTCTAGAATGGGGTCTCCGAGATGCTCTTGGATCCTGTCCACCCAGCTCGTCAAATGGAGCCACGTTGTGGAAGTTACGCAAGTCCAAATTTGGAAGATTCCCCGACGGACAAGGCAAATGGGGACAGATGGCAGGAGTTGGTGTAAGTGGATAGATGCAAAGTGCTCAAATTATGGAGCATGCCGGTCTTTTGTTTGGATGGGAAAGTTATGGCCACTTCAAAATTTGTCCAGGGCAGGGTCTGTGCCAAGTTTTCCGCATTAAAAGGCGTTCCATCAAGTGTGTGTTTTTCCTCGACTGGGTTTGAAAAGCTAGCATGCACTATGGGGAGTCAATAGGAATCGATGATTTGCTAATCAAAATCATAGGCAACCATATATGCCAAGGTGAATGTGGGGCGATCACAAATATTTTCCTGGATTTTTGGTGATCTCACTTGATGGGCTCGAGAAGGTTGGTGTACGGTAAATTGCTCACGGTTTCGGATCAGTATGAAGGGATTCCGATGCATTGACGAAGTGGGTGTTTGTCAAATTCAATACGGGGAAGCATCGTTGGCGTGGAGCTTGTACCTAGAGAATACATGTGTTGGTGGGCGTTAAAATGCAAAAGGAAGTGGTGATTGGGGTTTGGAAAAGGAAAGGGGTGGTAATACTTAAGGGGAGTGCAAATTAAAAAACAAGGTGAGGACTCACGATGGCCTCTTGAAGGTAAGGGGGGAGGAAAGATTTATTCAAGAGGGAAATGGCATACCCAATCTACCACACTTGGGTAATAGAAAGGTTATACCATTTTCCTCTTGAATAACAGGTCTTGAGTTCAACTCTCCTCGTCGGCCAGATCTCTAAGGTCTCTTGGGATAGTTTCCTACGACGTTAAAATTCTCTTCTTCTTCTTCTTCTTCTTCTCTCTCTCTCTCTCTCTCCCCCCCACACACACTCACACGCACACACATATACACGGAACCTCTCTCCACTCTCTTCTTCACATTGATAAGTGCCCTTTTAATCTATCTCTCTCTCTCTCTCTCTCTCTCTCTCTCTCTCTCTCTCCACACTCACTCACACACACACGTATACACAAATACACAAGCACGTATGCACGTGTTGAAATTGACCTATCTACCATCCCAAAAGCTAATTTACACAAGAAGATGTACTCCTGCTAAATCTAATAGTGGGTTGTCCACAAAATTCCTCTCTTTGTCAACTCTCTCTCTCTCTCTCTCTCTCTCTCTCTCTCTCTCTCTCTCCGGTTACATACTTGAGTTGCATCGAGATCTACCCCATGGATGTCCGAGCTTTGTCATAAATAGGCAAGCCCTCCTCTCTTTATAAAATATACTCAATGTTTGAGTTTTTGTTAATGTCTCTGTCATGTGCATGTACATACATACATGCACTCACTATAGTAACCGATAAATTGAGAGAGAAAGGACACCAACACAGGTGCCCAATGCCAACAATTTTTCAAGCACTTTCAGAAAGGGTATAGAAGTCTCTTTATAGTTATTTTTAAAATTTTAAAAATAGACTTATTTGTTTCCAAAATACACGGATGCCGTTGTGGCAAGCTACGGTAAGTAAAAGTTTGTTAGTATAGTACACCTAATTTGTTCTTGGTAGCCTCTGGGAGAGAACAAATGTGTAATCTTCAGCACCTCAAGGCTCGGCTAAGCTTGAGGTCTTTTTGTAACTTCTTTGAGATTTAAATACATTCACTTACTATTGTGATTTTGGTCAAATTTTTTTATTTGAAAATACACTTTCACAAATTGTTAAGAGATATCAATATTGGTATTAAAAAAACCCTTTGAAAAAACAAAGGCAAATTTATCGTTAAAAATTAAGTTCTCATTAAACAATAAAATATCCACAACAATTGTCAATTTTTTTGTTATGTGCACTTAAGCTGGACCATTTACTTTATGTAAAGTAAAAAGGCTTTTGACTTTACATTTTCCAAAGTCTTTTTGCTATGTGTACTTAAATGGTTCAATTACTTTGTGTAAAGTAGAAAGCTTTTGATTTTCAATTCCCAAAAGTCTTTTTATTTTTTGCAATGTTACTATTCACTTTTGTATTTTAAATCTTCCTACCTTTGAGTTTTGCATTTTAAAATAGAGGTCTTATAAGGTTTTCTCTTAAATGAAGGAGTGAGTGACACGTGGAGGGTCTCTCTTTCCTTAAAAAATTTAAGCTGCTTCATATATAGTATAGATATAGAAGTATAGAAGTCATTTTCAAGCATGAGACAAAGTAAATGCTGCCTTAGTTTAAGCTTTCTATTCAAAAGACTTTTGAATCCCTTAGGGACACTTGTCTCTCAAAGAAGGTGATGTAAGGAAACAAAAGGGACAACAAATATATTTTACAAAGAATCTTGCCATGTAGCGCTCATCTAGCCAAAGAATCCAACGGCCTCAATTTTGCAACAACTTTGCACAATGAATCCTATGGCCTTTCACAGGTCAAAAAGAAACTAAGCTTCAACAAGTCCAACTTGCCAGGGCGTTGTTGATAGAAGCTATAAATTTTTCAGAAACTGTGGGTCTTAAAGGAGGCGTCTCAAAGGATAAAAAGCAAGCATCATTTAGGGGAAAAAAGAAGAGGAAGCAAGGGAGCAAAGATGGCGCCGTCGTTACCCCTTGGAAGGAAAATAAGAGGAGAGCTTTCTTTTTTTGGAAAAAAAGAAAGAAAAGAAAGGAATGCCGCTCGATCGTTCGGCTTCGACAGCTCGAGAGAGAGAGTGAAGCGAGAAAAGGAGGAGGGCTTTCCCTTTGGAGTGAGGAGCGGAGGAGAAGGTTTCTTGGCCGCCACGGAGGTGTGTGCCCGTGCACGAGGAAGCCATAGGGGAGGCTATTGAGTCAAATGTATTGGCTTATTGAGGTGTGACTATGGTGATGGAACCGAATGGTCGCTTTGAGCTCGGCGAGGGTGTGTCGGCTTGGAGCTAGATTGTAAATGGTGCTTTTTAGGGCTAAGCCATCATTGTGGTGTAGTTTTGGGCTGATTTTCTCCTTCCCCCTTCTTCTCTGCTCTACTGCAAGTGGGTTCGGGTGTGTGTCGGAAGTGTTTTCTCCTCGACAGTGTGTGTACAAAGAGGGAGAGAAAGTGTGTGGTGTTGTGTGCAAAGGACGGCAATTGTTGGTGCATTTTCTATGGGTGTGGGTTGTGTTATGGTCTCTGTAGGCTCGGGTGAGTCTGTGTGAACATGAGTGCACATGTGGTGTTCGTGATTGTGTTGTTTGGAGGTGGTTTTCAAGTGGGCAGGGGTGTTGTGTACGCCCTGAGCTATAGAAGGCATTTCTGCGTGTGTGATGGGCGTGTTCCCTAGTCCCCCTCTCCATCTTCTGATGCCCCCACTAAGGAGCACGTTGATTTCTCCCTGGTGATGCGTTTGTAAGCAAAAATGTGAAAAAGTGTTGGCCCAATTTTCAATGGTGATAAAGATGCGAACGAATGGTTGGCAGATTTCGAGCTATTTATGCTATCATTCCACATGTGGAGTGATGAAGAAAAGCTAAAGACAGTGCCATTGGTGTTGCACGGTAAAGTGAAAGCCTGGCTTGAGTATTTGAAAGCTGTATATAAGTAGGACTAGGTTGGTTTTTGAGAGCGGTTTCTACATAGGTTTCAAAGATTGGTGTCGGCTGGTGAAGCAGATGCGAGGATTAAGGCCTACAACAGGATATAGATGAAAATTTTAACACTTTTGTGTATAAGTTCAAAGCATGCTGGAGAGATCTGGTAGCTGTCACCCAAGTGGCCAATGCAGAATTCTTCAAGCAGGAGAAGTTCTTAGCTTTTGTCTGCACCCATACGTTTGAGAGAAGATTGGCTATGAAGATCCAAGAAGCTATGCCGAGGCTATCATAATTGCCCGAGTGAAGAGTAAGAAAATGAAAAGAAAGCTGGAGATAGGCCCATTGAAGCCTACAGATTGTGTGTCCATGGCCGCAGTAGGATGTTCTGTGGACCAATCGAGGTTGGTGCCAAGTGTGCGAAGTCCGGATCCTGTTAGGGTAACGCCTTTGATCAACTTTGTTCCTTGGGAGTTGCCTGTTTGTGAGGGGTCTATGCCAATTGTGGAGGAGCTTGTCAATGAGGATGAGCCTTTTGTTAAAGAAATCCTGTATGTAGTAGATGCCAAGTCCTTAGTGTAGCTTTACGAGGTGGAGCATGTTCTTGTGGAGTGCTTGTACGAACGGGTAGCAAATTGTGGCCAAGTTGTAGGTGTCACGCCGATGGTCCAGCTTTTGTGGAGCAGCTAGAGGATGATGGTGTTGATACCAAATCGGCCTATGGTGAAGGTGATGAGGCTACAAGCTCAAGTTTCTGGGAAACGAGCAAGGAGGATAAAGACTCCAAGCTGGGAAACAGAATCTGAAGAGCCGGTGCTTGTAAAGGTAAAGTTACCTTGTTATATGCAAGAAGATGTGGTGGTAGCCACTATGAATGAAGAGCAGGTAAGAGTGTCGAAGCTTGGGAACGAAGACATGCAGGTGAGGGTAATGTGCAGCACCATGTTGATGATGATGCTCGTCAAGGTAGCTGTTGAAGGTGCTTTGATTGTACAACAAGTAACTGGGTTTCCCAAGAAGGAGAGAGCTATTGTGGCTAAGGAAGAAGAACAAGATAGCATGCAAGAGGTATTGGAAGCTCGTCAAAGGGAAGAGCAACCGCAGTTACCTATGGATTGCACGAGAGATGCCTTGGATACAGGTCTTTGGAGCAGTCATTCTTGAATGATGAGGTTGATTGGGGGTTTGATGACCCGGTGGGTGAGATGGATGAAGAGACACAACTGCTTGCTAGGAAAGCTTTGACCAAAATGCATGTGATACGAGGATCTATCCAATTGGGGGTTTGATGACCCGGTGGGTGAGATGGATGAAGAGATACAAGTGCTTGCTAGGAAAGCTTTGACCAAAATGCAGGTGATACGAGGCTCTATCCCTCTACAAGTGGAGGTTTCTTTGGGAGAGCAAAAGTTTGCTGCTATGGTGGTGCCAATAGAGGCAGGTATGGAGGTGAGTATGGAAGTGATTGGTGACCGGGGTGCCTATGTTAAAAGAGTTTCCCGCTAAGCGGAGTGGTCTTTTTGAGCATGAAGAAAAGTCCAACGGTGTGGACTTGTTCGAGCAGACAAAGGAAGTTTGTGTGTGGTGGCTGAAGGGTATGTTGATAAGTGCAGCTGTGCAGTGGGCTGTCAAGCAAATACATGATTTACTTGAGGAGGATCTCACTTTATATGGTTGGGAGGGAGGGCATGGTACATTCTGTGTCAATGATGGCACGTCTGATTGGAGTGGCGATTCATTTGCTAATGCTTTGTTGGAAGTGGGTAGTTTGCCAATGGATGCTAGAAGCAGTGAAAGCATGCCGATGGCAGGTTATGTGGATGATTGGTTGTGCACTGGAACAACACTAAGGGAGGCAGTTGCAGGTGAATCGAGGTGACTAATCCACGTGTTTGATCCAGGTGGATGATAATAGGTGATGCAAGGGGTTGGGCAACACCGCTTGAGCAGGTGTAGTGGGTGACAGAAGATAGCTTTTGTACATATCGTTATGGTTTTGGAGTGTTTTAGTTGCCAGTTTGGTGTTGCACTTTTTTTTAGGTGCAATATACATGTGTGTAGTTGAACATAAATGTTCAACTAGGGGGTAGGCAATGATGGTGCGACCAAAGTTGGTCTGTGCTGGGAAGTGTGCAATGTAATGCGGAGTATGCTAAGAGGTGCATGGCAAAGTTCTGAGACAGTTGTGAAGGCCCTGGGCAAGACAGTGTCAGCTGAAATATGCTCAAAGCGGTTTTTTAGGCCAAGAAGTCCTCCGCAGTGGGTTTATTGGGATGGTAGTCAAAGTGTCTGAGATGCTGAGTTGCTGCTCTAGAATGTGGTCTCGATCCAAGATGCCCTAGAATCTTGTCTAGATGGCTCATCAAATGGAGCCATAGTGAGGAAGTTACGCCAGTCCGAATTTGGAAGGTTTTGCAGATCCCCGACGGATAGGGCAGCTAGGGACAGTGGCTGGAGTTGGTGTAAGTGGATAGATGCAAAGTGCTCAAATTATTGAGCATGCCGTTCTTTTCGGATTGGCGATCAAAGTTTGGATGGAAAAGTTATGGCTAGTTGAAAGTTTGCCGAGGGTAGGGTGTGTGCCAAGTTGTTCGCATTAAAAGGCGTTCCATCAAGTGTTTTTATGCCTCGACTGGGTTTGAAAAGGTAGGATGCACTGTGTGGAGTCAATAGGAATCGACAGTTTGCTAATCAAAATTGTGGGCAACCAGATGTGTCAAGGTGAATGAGGGCGATCACAAATATTTTCCTAGATTTTTGGCAATCTCACTTGACGGGCTGGAGAAGGTTGGTGTGCGGTAAATTTCTCACGATTTCATATCAACAAGAAGGTATTCCGATGCATTGACGAAGTGGGTGTTTGTCAAATTTGGTACAGAGAAGCACCGTTGGCGTGCAGCTTGTACCCAGAGAATACATGTGTTGGTGGGTGTTAAAATGCAAATGAAAGTGGTGGTTGGGGTTTCGAAAAGGAAAGGAGTGCTAATACTTAAGGGGAGTGCAAAACAAGAACAAAGAGACTAAGCTTTAGTAAGTCCAGCTTGCTAGGGCGCTGGCGCTTTTCATAAAAGCTATCAATTTTTCAGAAACTATGGGTGAAGGAGGGGTCTCAAAGGATAAAAAGCAAGCATCATTTAGGGTGAAGGAGGGGTCTCAAACTATGGGGTGAAGGAGGGGTCTCAAAGGATAAAAAGCAAGCATCATTTAGGGGAACAAAAGAAGAAGAAGCAAGGGAGTAATGACTGCACGCACCGTCGTTGCCCCTTGGAGGAAAATAAGAGGAGAGCTTTCTTTTTTGGAAAAAAACAGAAAGAAAAGAAAAGGAGTGCCGCTCTATCGTTCGGCTTTGGTAGCTCTAGAGAGAGTGAAGCGAGAAAAGGAGGAGGGCTTTCCCTTTGGAGTGAGGAGCGGAAGAGAAGGTTTCTTGGCCGCCAAGGTGGTGTGTGTCCATGCGTGAGGAAGCCATAGGGAAGGCTAGTGAGTCAAATGTCTTGGCTTGTTGAGGTGCGGCTATGGTGATGGAACGGAACCAAAGGGCTATCGAATGGTTGCTTTGAGCTCGTTGAGGATGTGTCGGCTTGGAGCTAGATTGTAAATGGTGCTTTTCAAGGCTAAGCCATCATTGTGGTGTAGTTTTGGGCTGATTTCTTCCTTCCCCCTTTTTCTCTACTTTGTTGCAAGTGGGCTCGGGTGTGTGTCGGAAGTGTTTCCTCCTCGACAGTGTGTGTACAAAGAGGGAGAGAAAGTGTGTGGTGTTGTGTGCAAAGGACGACAATTGTTGGTGCATTTTCTATGGGTGTGGGATGTGTTATGATCCATGTGAGCTCGGGTGAGTCTGTGTGAGCATGACTGCACATGTGGCCTTAGTGATTGTGTTGTTTGGAGGTGGTTTTCAAGTGGGCAGGGGTGTTGTGTACCCCGAGCTATAGGAGGCATTTCTGCGTGTGTGTTGGGCGTGTTCCCTATTCCCCCTCTCCAACGTGCATAGGCAGCACTACATCTTTGCCATAAACTAAAAGGGTAAAGTTGGTAGCAGCTTTGTAAGAAATCATGTATGCCCACAAACACTTGTCAAGATTAGTTTCCCCCTGTTCAATCTTCTTGTACACAGACATGGGGAGCATCTTGACTATTAGTTCATTTACACTCTCAACTAGACCATTGCACTATGGATGACATGGAGATGAGAACCTGTGTTGAATACCCAACTTTCCACTAGTCCATGCACCAGCTTACTTTTAAACCCTTGACCTCGATCAGAAATGAACACCCAAGTCACCCTAAACCGGCAACATATGAAATCAAAAACAAACTGAGCAACTGTGTGTGAGCATTTACCTCTTTCACTGCTTTAGCTTCAATCCATCTGGTAAGATAATCAATGGTTACCACAATATACTTCTTATTGCTCTTTGATTTGGACAATGGGCAAATAGCATCAAAACCTACTTTTCAAATGCATCAGAAGCTATGATAGCTCCCTACCGCTCGGCTACTAGTCACCTTTCACCCATTGTTTGGCACTAATGGCACATGTTGCACCAAAAGTGCACATCTTGTACAACAGAAGGCCACCAAAACCCCCCTCTTAAAATGCAAAACAATGTTGTGGTAGGCAAAAACCAAGGTCATCACCCACTGCTCAGACTTTGTATATGATATATCCTCTAGACTAATCACCCTACTATCAAAATAGACTGGCTTGTAGCACTTACCACCTTCTGCATTAACACCACACGTATGGCAATCGTGCCCACCGTCATGGCCACATAAAAATTATCTTCATTGTTAGGAGGACACACTGTCGGCAGCTGGCATAATATCTATTTCACCTTGTGAAAGGCTACATGTGCATCTTCCATCCATTGAAAATCGTGAAACTATTGGCTTAATTTTTGAAGGGCATACACATGCTGTGAAAGCATCCAAAAATCCTTGCCCAATGCGTGAGCTTATGCACAAAGGAAGCCAAACCTATCACACTAGTGGGAGGTTCCATCAAAACCGAATTCTTCTCCTTTTTTGGATCAGCTTCAATACCATTTTGTGAGACCACATGTGACATGACCCAAAAGATGAGCCTGCAATTGAGCTAACTTGCATTTTTTTGGGTTCAACTATTCACCTTCCTCATCTAATCTTTGAAAACATAGACTTGGACAAGTGCTTCACTCTTGAATTGTAACAACCAATATCATGATGAAATTATCTAAGTATGATCCGAATACCTTGTTCAGCCAGTCGTGAAATGTCGTATAAGGATTCACCAACCCAAAGGGAATCCTATAGTAAGCAAAGTATCCCATGGTGAAGTAAATGTAGTCTTCAGCTATCCTCCAAGGCAATACCAATCTGGAAATAACCTAAAAACCCATCCGTAATAGAGTACCGCTCATGACCTGCTACTTGGTTCAAAATTTCATCTTGGAATAGCAAGGGGTAGTAGTTTCGCTTGGTAGCAACATTTGATGGCTTATACTCTACACATACCTTTCCACTTTCCATTCTTCTTTGGTGTAATAATAGCAGGTGAAACCCACTCAGACTCTTTCACTAGATAGATAATATCTAGTGAAGAGTCTGAGTGGGTTTCACTGCTATTATTACACAAGAAGAATGGAAAGTGGAAAGGTATGTGTAGAGTATAAGCCATTCAATGTTGCTTACCAAGCGAAACTACTACCCCTTGCTATTCCAAGATGAAATTTTGAACCAAGTAGCAGGTCATGAGCGGTACTCTATTACGGATGGGTTTTTAGGTTATTTCCAGATTGGTATTGCCTTGGAGGATAAGCTGAAGACTACATTTACTTCACCCATGGGGATACTTTGCTTACTATAGGATTCCCTTTGGGTGGTGAATCCTTATACGACATTTCACGACTGGTGAACAAGGTATTCGGATCATACTTAGATAATTTCATCATGATATTGGTTGTTACAATTCAAGAGTGAAGCACTTGTCCAAGTCTATGTTTTCAAAGATTAGATGAGGAAGGTGAATAGTTGAACCAAAAAAATGCAAGTTAGCTCAATTGCAGGCTCATCTTTTGGGTCATGTCACATGTGGTCTCACAAAATGGTATTGAAGCTGATCCAAAAAAGGAGAAGAATTCGGTTTTGATGGAACCTCCCACTAGTGTGATAGGTTTGGCTTCCTTTGTGCATAAGCTCACGCATTGGGCAAGGATTTTTTGGATGCTTTCACAGCATGTGTATGCCTTCAAAAATTAAGCCAATAGTTTCACGATTTTCAATGGATGGAAGATGCACATGTAGCCTTTCACAAGGTGAAATAGATATTATGCCAGCTGCCGACAGTGTGTCCTCCTAACAATGAAGATAATTTTTATGTGGCCATGACGGTGGGCACGATTGCCATACGTGTGGTGTTAATGCAGAAGGTGGTAAGTGCTACAAGCCAGTCTATTTTGATAGTAGGGTGATTAGTCTAGAGGATATATCATATACAAAGTCTGAGCAGTGGGTGATGACCTTGGTTTTTGCCTACCACAACATTGTTTTGCATTTTAAGAGGGGGGTTTTGGTGGCCTTCTGTTGTACAAGATGTGCACTTTTGGTGCAACATGTGCCATTAGTGCCAAACAATGGGTGAAAGGTGACTAGTAGCCGAGCGGTAGGGAGCTATCATAGCTTCTGATGCATTTGAAAAGTAGGGTTTTGATGCTATTGGCCCATTGTCCAAATCAAAGAGCAATAAGAAGTATATTGTGGTAACCATTGATTATCTTACCAGATGGATTGAAGCTAAAGCAGTGAAAGAGGTAAATGCTCACACACAGTTGCTCAGTTTGTTTTTGATTTCATATGTTGCCGGTTTAGGGTGACTTGGGTGTTCATTTCTGATCGAGGTCAAGGGTTTAAAAGTAAGCTGGTGCATGGACTAGTGGAAAGTTGGGTATTCAACACAGGTTCTCATCTCCATGTCATCCATAGTGCAATGGTCTAGTTGAGAGTGTAAATGAACTAATAGTCAAGATGCTCCCCATGTCTGTGTACAAGAAGATTGAACAGGGGGAAACTAATCTTGACAAGTGTTTGTGGGCATACATGATTTCTTACAAAGCTGCTACCAACTTTACCCCTTTTAGTTTATGGCAAAGATGTAGTGCTGCCTATGCACGTTGGAGAGGGGGAATAGGGAACACGCCCAACACACACGCAGAAATGCCTCCTATAGCTCGGGGTGTACACAACACCCCTGCCCACTTGAAAACCACCTCCAAACAACACAATCACTAAGGCCACATGTGCAGTCATGCTCACACAGACTCACCCGAGCTCACATGGATCATAACACATCCCACACCCATAGAAAATGCACCAACAATTGTCGTCCTTTGCACACAACACCACACACTTTCTCTCCCTCTTTGTACACACACTGTCGAGGAGGAAACACTTCCGACACACACCCGAGCCCACTTGCAACAAAGTAGAGAAAAAGGGGGAAGGAAGAAATCAGCCCAAAACTACACCACAATGATGGCTTAGCCTTGAAAAGCACCATTTACAATCTAGCTCCAAGCCGACACATCCTCAACGAGCTCAAAGCAACCATTCGATAGCCCTTTGGTTCCGTTCCATCACCATAGCCGCACCTCAACAAGCCAAGACATTTGACTCACTAGCCTTCCTATGGCTTCCTCACGCATGGACACACACCACCTTGGCGGCCAAGAAACCTTCTCTTCCGCTCCTCACTCCAAAGGGAAAGCCCTCCTCCTTTTCTCGCTTCACTCTCTCTAGAGCTACCAAAGCCGAACGATAGAGCGGCACTCCTTTTCTTTTCTTTCTGTTTTTCCCAAAAAAGAAAGCTCTCCTCTTATTTTCCTCCAAGGGGCAACGACGGTGCGTGCAGTCATTACTCCCTTGCTTCTTCTTCTTTTGTTCCCCTAAATGATGCTTGCTTTTTATCCTTTGAGACCCCTCCTTCACCCATAGTTTGAGACCCCTCCTTCACCCTAAATGATGCTTGCTTTTTATCCTTTGAGACCCCTCCTTCACCCATAGTTTCTGAAAAATTGATAGCTTTTATGAAAAGCGCCAGCGCCCTAGCAAGCTGGACTTACTAAAGCT